>NC_052496.1:764858-899601 GCF_009730915.1 Dioscorea cayenensis subsp. rotundata | reverse complement strand
GGGCTTCATCGGGTCTCGCAGCGTATTAGGCCTTGCTTGGGAGGGGGTTAGTGAGGGTATTGTAAGGTAAGGTTATGGTCCATCCCTTGTTTGGATCAAGGGTTATCTAGAGGGTAAGGTTTTAGGGGGTTAAATGGAGGGTTGAGAAACCTCCATTTACCCCATTTTCTCAACCCTCCAAATTGGGGGGTTGAGGAGGTTTTGATTTTCATCTTGACCAAAATACCCTCAACCTTTCCAAATAATTACATGTATGTATTATTATTAGTATTAATATTAGTATATTTGTACTCGTTTTATTATTATTATTATTATTATTATTATTATATTAGTATTCATATTTGTATATTAGTATTAGTATATTAGTATATTATTATTAGTATTAGTATTAGTAGTATTTCTATTAGTATATGGATATATTTGTATTATTAATTATTATTATTATTATTATTATTATTACTATTAGTATTTATATTTGTATATTATTATTAGTATTATTAGTATTAGTATTAGTATATTAATATATTTGTACTATTATTACTATTATTATTATGAGTATTAGTATATTAGTATATTAGTGTTAACATATTAGTACGGGTGTTATTATTAATATTATTAGTATATTAGTATTATTATTATTACTATTAGTATATTAGTTTTAGTATATTAGTATTCATATTAATATTAGTATTAATATTAGTATTATTGTTGTTATTATGTCTTGTGTCTTTTGTGTATTAATAGATAAATATAATGAGTAGATAGTTTTACATAATTATATGTCATATGTGTCTTTTTTTCTTATAAGGGTATTTTAGTAATATTACCATAAAACCTTACCCTCTATTACCTTCAATCCAAACATTACAAGGTTTGGTAACCTTCATTTACCTTACCTTTGTCCCAAACAAGGTATAACTTAAAAACTCCATTTCCCTTACTTTACCTTACCTTACCTTCCATTATGAACCCCTCCTTCACTTCTCCCAAGCAAAGCCTTAGGGCTGAAGACATGCCTTCTGAGACGACCGACAAGGATGGCGCTGGATCTCCCGCTTTCACTACTGGAGGTGAGTTGATAAGGTTGGATGAGGTTAGGGCTTCGAATCTCGCCGATTTCGGTGGTCGAGTTGAGAAATCCATCCACGGATCCGAGCTGATGGCGGTGTCGTCTGGCGATTTCTCTGCAACATGGATCATTGATAGGGTTTTCAAGGTCACTGAGATGGATAACGTTCGCTTCTTGAACGAGCTTCTTCTTTCTCCTCTTTCTTTTCATCTCTCTCTCTCTCTTCTTTGTTTCTTATTTTTGGAGATTTTTTTTTCTGTATTTATTTTTTCATATTTTAACATTTATTTAGAGTGTGTTTATATATATTTTGTTATACACTTAAACAAATGTAACTATATTTACTCAAACAAAAAAGTGTAAATATTTAGAGCAAGCTTTATAGAGGAGGAGACCACTCTTATTCTGAGTAGATTCAAAATTACTTGTTTAAATAATTTGAATTTTTATTACTAGTAAAAATTTTTACAAAATTTTATAATTTTATTTTATTACTAGGGTGGTGGTTTTTAATATATATATATATATATATAATCTTAAATATTTATTTATTTATTTTTGTAAGTTTACTAGAAATTATGGTTGTTGATAATATATGTTTTTTTTTCAATTTGTGTTTATTTTTCTAGTAAACTTCTTCAATTTGATATTAAGAAGACTTCTTCAATTTGTGTTTATTTTAATTCAATTTGGTTGCTTACAACGTCAACTGGTTTCATCCAGCGAGGTTGGATCATTTTAATAATTAAATATAATATACATATATATATAACATTTTATTAAAATATATTTTGTATATTTATACCAACGAAAACATAAACATCAGCAAATGTCCAATTTATTCTAATAATTATAAAATTTCATTAGTATAAACTATTTGTAGTTACACAATTTGACCGTCACTATAGATAAGAATCAATATATAGTAATATTTATACCAATAGAAAAATAGGTGTCATTATATGCTTGATTTATTCTTGAAATTTTGTCAGTATAAATAGTCTATACCTACAAAATTTGACCTTCACTATAGATAAGCGTCGGTATATGACAATAACTATGCTAACGGAAGAATATGCATCAATAAATATTTAATTTCTTCTGACAGTCATAGAGGTGTGTTGGTATGAAATCCTTCAGTAAATATCTTGTCTATTCTGACAGTTTTAATGTATAATTGGTAAAAACAATCTATAGCTACAGAATTTGACTATCACTATAGATAAAAGTCAGAATAAAATAATAGCTATACTAACGGAATAAAATCCATCAATAAATATCTTGTCTTTTCTAACGATTTTAAAGTATTGTTGGTAAAAATAATCTATAGCTACGGAATTTGACTGTCACTATAAATAAAAGTCAAAATACAATAATAGCTATACTGACGAAATGAAGTTCGTCAGTAAATATCTTGTCTATTCTGACAGTTTGAAAGTATTGTCAGTAAAAATAGTCTATAGCAACGAAATTTGGCCGTCACTATAGATACAAGTCAGAATAAAATAATAGCTATACTAAAGGAATAAAATCCATCAGTAAATATCTTGTCTATTCTAACAATTTTAAAGTATTGTTGGTAAAAATAGTCTATAGCAACGGAATTTGACCGTCACTATAGATAAAAGTCAGAATACAATAATAGCTATACTGACGAAACGAAATTCGTCAGTAAATATCTTGTCTGTTCTGACAGTTTTAAAGTACTGTTGGTAAAAACAGTTTATAGCTACGAAATTTAGCCGTCACTATAGATAAGTGTCGCTATATGGCAATTTTTTTGTAGTGAACAAGAAAAGTGAGATCATGCAAGCATAAAACTCAGTTGTGTACATCAAGAAGATTATACCTCCTTAAAAAATTGAAAAATAAGGAAAATCAAATGCTGCGCAGGTTTAGTAATGTTCAAACAAGCCAATAACGAAAGAAGTCATTTATAAAATAGTACTAACATGTTCAATTGTATTTAGCCCTCATTTACAATTAAGAGTGCACAAAAACCTAGCATGAGCGAGCCAACACCGAAATGATACAACTCACCATTAAAATCACTTCATTTATTAAATTAAAAATCCTGGCTTTAGCTTAAGTAAATCAAACAACCACTGAGACCTGAAACACAACCATAGAGTACACTTGTTTTTCAGGGGTTGAATGCTTCACTCTAGAGGTAAGTTGCCAACAGTGATACAATCATTCATATATGAATCTAGGAAAAAACTGAAGACCAAAGAACATTAGCAGTTCAATTCTAATGATTTGGCTTTGCCATATTTTACACTCAACCTTTTAGTAAGAGTTCGCAAACTAACAATAACAAGTCCAAAACTGATTAAAACAACCGAATTCGAAAGCTTTTTGTGTGTGTGTGTGTGTGTGTGTCAAAGCAAGATTTATGTTCACATGAAGACATTTCCTTCAAAATATACATCAAGGTATTTCTTATTTATGAAAAATGTATGCCAACTGCCAATGCAGTAATATATATATATATAAACTCTCAAAAACACACCCCGTAAATATTACATTAATATTAAGTCATATCAGATATCTAAACAAATGGCCAAATATAGCAATATAATTCAAAGTTAGGCCTTGGTCGATACCTGTAAATATAATAATGAATGGCTATAGAGTCCAAAGTTAAAAATACTTGAATCAAGAATAATATTCTAAGGTTAAGGCCCTGAAATCTTGCAAATAAGCAATCTAACAACAAGAGAGTGTGCGTGCGTGTGTGTGTGTGTGTGTGTGTGTGAGAGAGAGAGAGAGAGTGAATGTTGTTTTTATTTTTTTGGGGGTTTAACTGGCTCTATTAGCTCATTAAATACATAATTCTTGAGGCGGTTTTTAAAAACCTCTCTATTAAAGAGCTTCTAAAAATGAAAAATGGTGTAGTGAAACAAGGTTCCCTATGCCTTTACAGCTAGTCCCCAAGAAGGTTCGGACTTCCCTAAGCGAAATTAAGATGTTTGGGACATTCAAAAAGGCAAAATATTGCTCCCAAATCCTAGAAGTGAAAGGGCATTCGATGAATAGATGGTCCATTGTCTCCGTCGCAGCGAGACAAAGCACACAAGTCAGCGTGGAGATTTTGTTGCATCTATATTTTGTTGGGTAAATTTTTTAGTAGGCCAATGAACATTGATTCATTTTCACTTTGATCACCAAACTCTAATTTGTATCAATTTAGTCACTAAACTTTAATTTGATTTCAACTGGTAATAAATCAAGGATTTCAACCTCCAATTGATAACATGGTTGTATGAAAATTCATGTCAATCCTCTCCATAACATATTATTAAGTCTATTAGAGGTGCCCATGTCATAAAAAAAAGTAATATCATTCATTTGGGGGCAAAACTCCCTTGATTTACTACTAAATGAAATCAAATTAATGTTAAGTGACCAAATTGATGTAAATTAAAGTTCAGTGATCAAAGTGAAAATGAGCCAAAGTTTAGTGACCTATTGAAAAATTTGTCCACATTTTGCTAGGTTGTCCATAGTTAATTAAAATCTTGTTGTCCAAAGAAGGTAGGTAAAGATTTTAACTTTGAGTGGGCAAACCCCCTTCCATATGGATTTGTTGGGGCCATCAAAGTCCACCATCATTTAGGAATTTGTCCCAGAGCTAAATTTTGCGATCTTCTCCTTTGGATAGTATAGTGGTTAGCTAGTTATGGGTTTCAAGGAGGTTAATAGGAATGGTGGTAGTAGGTAGTAGTTGGAAATTAGACACCATGAGATATGTGTTTGGCTATTCTATGAATAGATTGGGCCACACATCTTTGGGAGCTTGACCATTGAGCCACTTGTCAAACTAGAAGAGAGTACCTCTGCCATCCTTTAGGATTGTGTCAATACCTTGGAGGAATGAAGCTGGCAATTTAGAATACCTTTCTAGAAGAATGATCACCTATGTGGTGTTGTATGGAAAAGCAGTTCACGTAGCTAGCAAGTTTGTTGTAGTTAAAAGAAATCATTAGTGTTCAACAGGATATATTATTATTAGAGAACTTCCACCACCATTTTCCAAGAAGTGCATGGTTGAAGTCCTATAGGATTAAAATTCCCCGATCTCCTTAATCTTTAGATTTACAGATATTGGGCGGTGCTATACAAGTTAGCATTTAATTTGATCAAGCAAGGTTTTTGGCTTTCCACAAAAAATCACTGTCAAGTATGTTGTTCTCCTGATTGACCAATTTTAGAAGTTTGAACACTGACTGTTGATTTGGGGCTTAAGTTGGATGACTCGTTTTGCATTTTCAACCCTATACTATTTTATATGGGTTGATTTGTCATTTTACTTATCTGTGAACCCATTGGCCAATTTTGGAATAACTTAGGGGGTTATATGAAACTTTTCCTTGTTTTCCCCCTTAGTATGTGTGTATTGCTCGTCATTGAGAATTAAGAGGGTTTTTTTGCTGCTCCGTGGACGTAGGCTTGATTGAAAGCCAAACCATGTTAAATTCCTGTGTTCTTGTGCATTTTCATTTTATTTTTGCATATTTCTATTTGTTTTTCCACAACAAAGTGGTATCAGAGAGATTCGATCCTGTGAGAGAATGCCCGGATCTGGATCTGGAACACAGGTAGCAATTGGATCTCGCACGGCACAGATGGCTGTTTCAAATGCAAAATTTGAAATTGAAAAATTCGATGGGAACACGAATTTTGGGATGTAGCAGTGTGAAGTGGTGGATGTTCTTGTGCAACAAGGGTTAGATGTAACCCTAGAAGATAAGCCGGATGATATGGAACAAAATGAGTGGGTGAAGATGAATAGATTGGCGTGTGGCACCATTCGTCTCTGTCTTGCAAAGGAGATGAAGTATTTCGTGATGAAAGAGACTATGGCGAAGGATTTGTGGCAGACACTGGAAGATAAATACATGATGAAGAGCATTCAAAATCGTTTGTATTTGAAAAGGCAAGTTTTCCATTTTTCATACAAAGAAGGTACGCCAATGATGGAGCATATTTACTCTTTCAATAAATTGATTGCTGATTTGTTAAATCTGGATGAAGAAGTTGAAGATAAAGATAAAGCCTTATTGTTATTGAGTTCATTACCTGATTCGTTTGATCATTTTGCCACCACACTAATTTATGGTAAAGATTCAATAACATTTAAGGATGTTTCTGATGCTTTGATGAATAATGAGTTTCGTAGGAGAGATAAGCAGGCCCAGTTTGAGAATTCAAAAGCATTAGCAGTAAGGGGACGAACAGAGCAATGACAATTAGATAAGAAGAACAAGTTTCGGTCCAAGTCTAAAGGAGCTTTGGGAGGAACTTCAGCAGATGGTAGAAAAATTCCAGCAAAAGATGAGTGTTCATTCTGCCATAATAAAGGCCATTTGAAGAAAGACTATCCAAAATTGAAGCAAAAGGAGAAGGGAAAAGAGAAGAAAAACTGAGAATGCTAATGTGGCCCAGGGGGATGATGACTCTGAGTTTGCTTTGGTATCCACTTCTGATAGTATTTCAAATAGTTGGATCATAGATTCTGGTTGCTCATACCATATGTGTCCGAATAAGGATCATTTTACCAGTTTGGAGTTATCTGATAATAGGACAGTCCTCATGGGAAATGATTATGCATGTGAAAAGAAAGGAGTAGGCTCAATCTGTTTGAAACTTCATGATGGAACTATCAGGAAGTTGACAAATGTTTGGTATGTACCAGATCTGAAGAAAAATCTGATATCTTTGGGTGCTTTGGAATCTAGAGGTTTCAAAGTCACAATGGAGGCAGGTGAGCTGAAAGTGTCCAAGGGTGCTATGGTTGTGATGAGAGGAGCCAGATAGAAGAATTTGTATTTTCTACAAGGAAAAACAATTGTAGGTGGAGCTGCTACGATTGTTGCCAAGCAGAGTGAAGGTGTTTCTGATGCTTCTAGGTTGTGGCATATGAGGCTTGGACATGTTGGTGAGAAGGCACTACAAGGGCTGGTCAAGCAAGGCTTGTTAAAGGGTGCAAAGACATGCAAGATTGATTTTTGTGAGCATTGTGTATTGGGAAAACAGACCAAGGTGAAATTTGGAACCTCAGTACATTAAACTGAAGGAATTCTTGATTATGTGCATACAGATGTTTGGGGGCCAACACAGGTTGCATCTTTAGGAGGAAAGTTTTGGTTTGTTACATTTGTAGATGACTTTTCCAGAAGAGTTTGGGTCTACACAATGAAGACTAAAGATGAGGTTTTCAACACTTTTTTGGTTTGGAAGAAAATGGTTGAGAATCGATCGGAAGGAAAAATAAAAGTGCTTGAGGTCCCGACAACGGAGGTGAGTATAAGTCTAATTCATTCCGAAATTTTTGTGAAGATGAAGGTATTATGAGGCATTTCACAGCAGGGGAAATCCACAACAGAATGGGGTAGCAGAGAGGATGAACAGGACCTTGTTGGAAAAGGTGAGGTGTATGTTGTCCAACACTGCTTTGGGCAAGATGTTTTGGGCAGAGGTAGTTACATATACATGCCACCTCTTCAATAGATTACCATCAACTGCACTTGAAGGTAAAACACCTTATGAGGTGTGGATCGAAAACACACTCATCGATTATGATTCTTTGCATATTTTTTTGGTTGTATCGCTTACTTTCATGTCACGTAGTAAACTTGATCCGAGAGCAAAGAAAGGTGTATTTTTGGGTCGTTGCAGGTGGTGTCAAAGGATACAGGTTATGGTGCCCAGAGTTGAAGAAGTTGATATTAAGCAGAGATGTTACATTTGATGAAGGCAGATTTCTCAAAAGTGAAATACAACCTAGTAAGAAAATTGTGCAAAGCAGGATTGTGCAACAGGTGGAGTTTGAGCATAATGCAGCTAGTCCTCAGATGGATGCAAGCCCTACACCTACAAATGATTTTATAGATAATATTGATGGAGGTTCTCAGCATGAACCTAAACAGCAGCAATGATAATAGTATAGCTGCAACTAGGACAAGGAGAGAAATCAGAAAGCCACCCCGATTTGCTGACATGGTTGCTTATGCGTTGCTTGTTTTAGAAGATGACATTCCAGCCACCTATAAAGAAGCCATTAGAAGTTCAGAAAAAATGGATTGGAATAAGGCTATGGATGAAGAAATGCAATCTCTTCAGAAGAATAACACTTGGGAGCTTGTGAAGCTACCAAAGGGAAGAAAAGAGATTTGGTTGCAAATGGGTGTATGCAAAAAAGGAAGGTACTCAGGGAAAAGATAGTGTGAGGTTCAAGGCAAGATTGGTGGCCAAAGGTTATGCACAGAGAGAAGGACTTAACTACAATGAGGTTTTTTCTCCAATAGTAAAGCATTCATCTATTCGGATTCTTTTGGCTTTGGTTGCTCAGTTTGACTTGAATTTGGTGCAATTTGATGTGAAGACTGTATTTCTGCATGGGGACTTGGAAGAGGAGATTTACATGTCACAACTAGAAGGTTTCAAGGCAGTTGGCAAGGAAGACTTGGTTTGCAGGTTGAACAAGTCATTATATGGTTTGAAACAGTCTCCAAGGCAATGGTACAAGAGGTTTGATCAATTTATGAAAATTGTAAATTCACAAGAAGTCTTTATGATCCTTGTGTTTACTTTTAAGAAGTTGTTGGATGGGACTTTCATTTACTTATTGTTATATGTGGATGACATGTTAATTCTCTGCAAGAAATATTCTCGAGGTTGATAAGTTGAAGAACCAGTTGAACTCGAATTTGAAATGAAGGAATTAGGAGAGGCCAAGAAGATATTGGGCATGGAGATTAGTAGAGACGAGTAAAGGGCACAGTGCATCTGAGTCAAAACCAATACTTGAAGAAGATAATACAACGGTTTGGCATGGATGAACACACTAAACCAGTTAGTACTCCTCTTGCTCCTCATTTTTAAATTGAGTCTTGATCAATCCCCAAAAATCGATGTCGAAAGAGATTATATGAAGAAGGTACCTTATGCTAGTTTAATTGGATGTCTTATGTATGCTATGGTATGTACAAGACCTGATATTTCCCAGGTTGTTAGTATGGTGTGTAGATATATGCATGATCCAGGTAAAAAGCACTGGGAAGCTGCAAAGTGGGTATTGAGGTACATTAAAGGCACTATGGAGGTTGGTTCGAAAATTTGAGAGAAATCAAGAGAATGATGATGAGTTTCTCATTGGCTATGTGGATCTGATTTTGCTTGGGTGATCCGGACAATAGGAGGTCTACTACGGTGGTATTTGTTTACTTTGGCTAGTGGGCCTATCAGTTGGAAGTCTACATTGCAGTCTACTATAGCATTATCTACTACAGAAGCAGAGTATATGGCAACAACAGAAGCTTTAAAGGAGGCCATTTGGATACATGGACTGATTGCAGACTTGGGGTTTAACCAAAAACAGGTGGAGGTATTTAGTGATAACCAGTGCTATTCACTTAGCAAAGAACCAGGTTCACCATGCTCGGACTAAACATATAGATATTCGTTTTCATTTTGTTCATGATATTGTGAATGGTGGGGTTATTTTGCTTCAGAAAATTCATACAAGGGATAATCCTGCTGATATGATGACTAAGGTCATTGGTGGTGCCAAGTTCAATCATTGCTTGAACTTAGTCAACATTGTGATTGTTTGAATTGTTGGAGATGCAGCAAGGAACTTATGAGATTGGTGTGAGATTTCATACTAAGGTGGATGTCGATGATGAGATGGTTTGTGATGTGGCTTGCAAATCTCTCAAAGGTGGAGATTGTTGATTTGGGGCTTAAGTTGGATGACTCGTTTTGCATTTTCAACCCTATACTATTTTATATGGGTTGATTTGTCATTTTACTTATTTGTGAACCCATTGGTCAATTTTGGAATAACTTAGGGGGTTATATGAAACTTTTTCTTGTTTTTCCCCCTTAGTATGTGTGTATTGCTCGTCATTGAGAATTAAGAGGGTTTTCTTGCTGCTCCGTGGATGTAGGCTTGATTGAAAGCCGAACCACGTTAAATTCCTGTGTTCTTGTGTATTTTCATTTTATTTTTACATATTTCTATTTATTTTTCCACAACACTGACATCCAATAAATTGAGATAGTGGATACCGCTGAATTGATAAACATCATTCTTCCTTTGAGAGATATTTTGAAGTTTTCATGTGACAAGGCGGTTTTTGACCCTTGTATTTTATAATATTTTTTTAATAAATATGATTTATTTTTTGTTTTTCAAAAAGAAAAACCTTTTAACATTTTTCTTCAACCAAGATCGCAGAGCACGAGAAGCACAACTACCACATTGTCCCCCACACTGAGCGACTTGCCTCTTTGTTCTCCTGAATGATCAAACTAATGGATTTTGTCTGGTTCTTAGCCAAACAACACGAGAGTTTTTAAATTAGAAGCTTATTAGTGTTTCATGATCCACAACTCTCTGCAAAGCTCGTCTCAAGCATCCAATGATTGGCATATAAATACAAACCGGACAGCGTGTTCGTCAACCACGTTCACAGAGCGACCAAAGCTCGTCCACTCAACCAATCAGATAAGATTGCTCCTTGCCGGATGCTTGTCGGCTGGTACACACGTGATTAAGATTCCCCATCTCTCCTCTTCACTTGTCTTCTTAAGTGGCTTATCCCTGTTTTATAATCTCTAATCATCTTCTTGTCTGTGGTTTAGCTAACCCCATCCCTGCTCACTGGAGTCTTGCATTTGACTATATCCACACTACTCGCTCCTAATGAAGAATCAAGTTCTTAAAATTAATAAAAGTTAGAAAATTTTCTGCAAGTTGCCACCTGTAGTTAATTGAGACATAGAGACACCATTGTCACATGGACTGCCTTACCAAACCTGAAACCTCCCATTGGAGTCTTTATAAACACCTCTTGTGTAGGTCATCTCGTCTAAGCATACCAAACTATTCACAAGCTCTCTTTGATCATATGGTAATGGCTGCCTCTTCCTATAACCAGTATGAGAGCTTCCAAACTCCACGGCGAACTTGCCGGAAGTCTGGTCTTCGCCGGAGGTGTTTGATGATGGTGAAGCAGCAGAAGACAAGGTTCTATATCTTGGGAAGGTGTGTGTCCATGCTCTTGTGCTGGCATGTTCATGGATCCTCAGATTGATGCTACATATGTGTGATGACAAAGGAAACAGATGCATTGAAGTTGGTTGGACTCTTGTTCTGCCAAGGTGGTTGAAGATGATGGGCATTTGTTAAAAAGAGCCTTAATGATCATACAAGCGGCAAATGAGGCTAGATTGAAAATCAAAAGAGAGAAGGATCGGTCCAAGGGAAAAAGAAGAAAGGAGAAAGAAATGCAGAGCATAGATGACCAGGAGAAAGGAAGGACAGATTAATCCATGGTCTCAGCATGTTGGGCAGATGATCATTGGAGATTAATTAGTTGGAATATGACATTATTGTGGAACTTGCAAATGATTGAGCAGACAGATCTTTGTAACTTGATTTTAGTTATGTATTATTTAAATAGAAGGAAATTGCAGTGAAATTAGATCAATGTGTGAGATGGGATTGGCTAGGATGACGATGATGATGATGATTTTTATTATTATTATTATTTTCTTTATTTTTATTTTGATAAAGTGGATTAACTAAGTTGTATTGTTAGTCAAGATTATGCTCATCTATTAATGGTGGCACATTTATCTTTTTATTTTTTATTTTTTATTTTTTTATTTTGAGAAATTTGTATAGGGCACGTATTCCTAAACTCTATTTTTGAGTTAATATAGAAATGAATGTGCATAGGAAGGATTTTTTATTAGTAAATATGATTAATGTTTTTTTAGGATAATATGTTATTAAAGAAGGAAAAGAATTTTTATTACTGAATGTGATTTATCTTTCTTATAAAATAATATGTTATTAAAGAAGGGGAAATAATTTTTATTAGTGAATGTGATTTTATCGCTTTTATAAACTAACTTGTCATTAAAGAAGGGAAAAGATACACCGAGAAGAAACAAATAGTATCCGCTAGTTGTGGAGTAACAAGAAAACCAATACAAAGAAACTGAACACGCTAATCCCCCGAATAGCATCCGGCTACAAGTAAATGATTAGTTAGGGCCTCTGCTAGTGGAGAGTCGCTTCCATCATTCACATAGGACCCCCAAGAACTCAAGGCTTCACTTGACTGTACTAGTTGAATCCTCTAATTTATGTTTTTTTGGTCTAAGGAGCTACAGACACCCACATGATAAACATATGAACAATTTTGATAATTGTTGTAACAAATGGAAAAGACTTTGAGTTAAAAATGCTCAGATGTCTATCCAACCAAAGGTTCCAGGTGATTGCTCTAGACTGTATATCAAAGGTTTCTTTAACCAGGCTGCTCAAGTGAAGTCTCCGGGGACATTATAGGTCCTAAAAAGAGGAAGGGAAATGAGCAAGTCTAAAAATTTAGTTGAAGTGGTTTCATACCTGGACAATAAACAGGCACATGATAAATAGGCAATCTACAGACTCCATAGTGGTATGGTAAAACACACAAGTAGTAGTTGGGAGGTTTTGCATTCTTCTAATAGACAAGTTTTCAAGTGTGAAGATTTTGTTGTCCTAGGCTAGCCAGATGAAGGTGTTTACGTTCCATAGATAGGATCCTTTCCAAATAACAAAGGATTCGAGTGCCTCAATTAAGGAAGTCATAAAGAGATTTGACTGTCAAGCAACCACTAGGAGAGTGAGGCTCCACCAACCACTTGGTGCCCCTGTTGGCCGATGACAAAGCAAAAGTCCTAGTGAGAATATCAACTAAATACCTTAGGCCAAAGATATATATATATATATAATCCAAAGGTAAGACGGTGGAAATAATTTCCTTGACTCTAGTCTCTGAGGGCTCTGAGAACAACTAAATACCTTAGTCCAAAGATATCTAGGCACACACCCATTAATCCAGTGATCAAACGAAAACAATGTATTGGTGCTGCCATCATTGATAATAGGATTGGTGTAGGCCTTGAATGGCAAGAGACAACTTATAGTATTGTTCCAAAAGAACGAAATCCTTGAGGATAGACTAAGAAAAAGATTCAAAGAAGAGGAATGAAGAAAATAATTAAATTGAAACACCTAGCATCCACACTATTTCATACCGAACATAAGCTTCTGCCACCATTCCCCAAAAGGGCATTGTTAGAGTTTTTGAAGTTCAGGATACCCCACCCTTCTTGCTCTATAGATTTACACAGTCAGCTCCAGCTAACAAGTCGACAATCAAGCTTTTCAATCTTAAGCTTAGACCAAAGAAAGTCTAAATAGATGCAGTCAATCGCCTCGAGGACCCAGATTAATGGTTTGAAAATGGACATCTACTAAGTAGGTATGGATGTGAGAACAAAGTATTAATATAGCATCATTAATAATTGGAGAAAATTTGATGAAAACACCCGGTCTACCGAGCCCAGCACTTTGACATGCACAACACAGCAAGTAACACACTAAAAATATGTTGGGATCATGTACAAATCAAAAATTCAGAATTGAATACAAATCATAAAAACATAATATAATGATAACAAAAACATAATTCAAGAAATCAGAGTGAGTTAACATACTACAAATTACAAGACATTCAAAAATATACGTCTCTTAATTATTATAGCCAAAATAAATTTGGTGACCCAAATAAGATTTTTCAGAGCTCATTTGTTTACTATCGGTGACCAGAGCTAGACTGTCAAAAACCATTATTTTTTCATCGATGGCACAGTGCGAAACTATAGTTTTTATTTAAAGTTTCATGTCAACATGGTTAGTGTTTAATCACCGATAATAAAGTTAGCGCATAGTTAATTAGAGACTAAAAGTATTTATGACAAAATAACATTGCTCTTCGAAAACCAAACAAAATATCATATTTGAGACCATAATTTGCAAAATAATTCACCGAGTAGACACACTAACATACACATGATTCCATCTTATTGTAATAAAAATAATTCAGTTATATAATATTTCAAAGATTAACAAATATGATCAAAATTTAGGAGTCAATGTTTTAACGAAATAATAATAATTTAGAAAATTTTAATAAGTATATTATAATTGAAAATGAATCAAAGCCAAAGAAAAAATTAAATATTATATAAGCAAAATTACAAAAAATTAAATAAACAAATGAATAAATTCATAATTGCATGTAATTGAAAGTTATATATATATATATATATATATATATATATATATATATGCATTTATGTATGGTATTCCTTACCTGATTAATGCCCAAAATAACCTAACTTCTAAGCTAAATTAAGTTTCTCAATTATGCCTTAAAATTGGTAATAACCTATTAGTTTCTCTAATCAACAAAATTTTAAAAATTTCAGGGGTGTAAGAGAAAAATTTTCCATGTTTTCACCTGATAATAGCCACGTTCTTCCAAAAGTAATTGAAATTATGATTTATAACGGGCATAGATACAAAAGAAGCCAAATTAACATTTATCTCATTATTATTATTGTGGGTCTAATGCTGACGTATCACAGCAAAGATTTCAAGGAACACACATACTGACAAAGATAAAGACATCCTTAAGATGGAGATATTTATAACATTACAGGTGGGAACTAAGACAACATCTCGTGCAACCCATACTTCCATATAGAAGTAATAAGTGCTTGAATGAATGTATTTGATTATTATTATTATTATTATTATTATTATTATTATTATTATTATTATTATTATTATTACTACTACTATTATCACTTTGCATGTAATTGTTAAATATATGATTGGATTTGGTGCTTAATTCGCTTCTATTTCGTATTTAGGCTAGAATGAGGATATATAGATCAAGAGGAACAAGTTCGAGGTGATTTGAGCCAATTTTAGAAGAAGCACAAAGTTTTTTGAGTGACTTACAGTTAGACTAACGGGTGCTATCACAAGGAGTACTACTGTAGTGCACTATCTACAATACTTTTACGGGAGTAACACCCAACCCAAGAAGATTATGGGCACTATTTTGGATACCGTTACTACCGTAAGCACTAGACCATAAGGACCTCTTCTTCTCTACTTTTTGGCCTCCCTTTGGGCTGCTTCTACTGCATATCTTCTCAGGGAAAAAATGCAAAAGTGAGAGATTAGACGAATGTTTAATGCTTCAAGGGAGCTATTCGTGGAGATTGAGAGCTTTGAGAAAGTTTTATTATTCTCTTTATGTACTTTATTTCCTTTGGATTGGATTTTTGTTCTCCAATAATCGAGAACTAATTTTCATAATGTTTGGGGTTGTAGATGAACTCTAGGATTACTTGTTTGAGACTTGGTTGTGAACTTTCAATCTTTCATCGACTTTTATAATGCATTATCTCTATTTAGATTCAATTGTGTGTTTTTCTTGTCTTGTACGCTATTGTAGAGAAAGTCAAGAGTTTTATGTTTGTTGTACGAGAGTGAGAAATTGAGAGATTCACCATGTGTAGACATACCGCAATTGGAAGAAAACACTAGTTAGCTTAAAGATAAGACACTTTAGGATTGAGATTCCACTCCTGCTGTTTTTTCTAAGTGAGTTAACATTAGGATTCTGTGCATAATGCAATTGTAGGGAGTAAGTTGCTGGACAAGATTATAATTTTACTTCATATAGGATTAGGGGCAATCGCTTTGAGAGAAAGATTGCCTAGTCCTCTGAACTTGTGTTTTCTCTAGAAAGAGTTCATAGAGTGTATTACCATCATGAGTTAGTCTGTATCAGAGCAGTATAAGACTAGTTACTATTTACCTTGAGAAAGTGCTAGTATGTATTAGGAACTCTCTTGGTCTAATTGATTTTGCATTCATTCGATACACCTTGTCTAGTACCTCATTGTAATCCTAAAAAAAGTCTATGCCCAGACACTTTTGTCTTATGCTTGATTTGCCCCTTATTCAATTCTGTGATTAGTTTTACTTTAGTATCCTTGCCTTTGTTTGACTTTGTTCATCGACTATTACTTTAGCCTAGATAATAGGACGAACGTTAGTACTAGTATTCTCTAGTTCGTCTTGAAATTGACAACATTGCTTTTAAGAACATTATATTACTTGATAGGCACAGGTTGCACCTACAATGGAGAAATAAATGAGATAAAGATAAGAATTAAATTTGCAAAAATATCCTTGACTAAAATAAAATTAATTAAGGGTGCAGGAGTTTATGGATAAACCACTAATTCTATAAAAAGATGAAAGTTGGAACAAAATAATGTGAAACAAGAGATCGACTTAATATAGGTGGCTAAACAACAAAAGAGGAACAAAGAGAAAGGAGACTCCAGCATGATGGATCATCTCTTCCATGATAGCGTAATTATCATTTTTTTATAAAATTGGATAAATCATATTTATCACATTTTTCTCTATCTTCACTATTTTCCTAGGTACTTTCTTAATTTTTTTTCTTTTTCTTTTCAAAAAAAATTTCCTCTCCACTTTCTTGTTCTGTTCAGACTTAAGTTAAAAAATATATATATTTTTTATATAAAACATGATAAATACTATTTATCAACTATTTCTTATCATTAAGTATAAATATATATATATATATATATATATATTTGTTAGTAAACAATGAGATATGAACAATAAGATTTACTTGTGCAAAGGATGAAGTAGATCCTTCATGATGTTTATACTAATTTTTTGTCTGTTTTTTCCATGCAAACTCCCGTTTTTCAAAAAGTTATTTATTTTATTTTATTTTTATTGATAAAGTGGATAAAACACACGTTAAGAGCATGCGCACCACCAGAAATTGATCATCCAACTCATGCACACTCACCAAGTGAATATAAATATTAAGCTGGATTTATATTTTATATTACCGTTTTTATTTAATGAATATGATTTACAATTTTTATAAACAATAAGAATTTATAATTAAAAAATAAATAAATAAGGTAGTTGGTACTTTATTAATTCCAATTTTTACCGGTAGAGAGGTAGATGGTTTGAATTCTACTTGTAGTCTACTATTCTTTTAAAAATTATTATTATTATTATTATTATTATTATTATTATTATTATTATTTTGACGACGGTTAATAAATTATAATTTATTTAGAGAAAAAGAAATGGTAACAAGAGCATAAAGACTTCTTGATAGGGACGCACGCAAGTGTATGTGCCGATTGCTTATTAAAATGTGCTTGAAGTGCAAAGTGTCGGTTCACAGGGAAAGAAGTGAATACTAGTAATAACTCTAAATCTGAAAATTATTATAATGAAGTATGTGAAGTGTGTGAAAACAAAAACAAAAAAGAACTAGAAAATACAGAAAAATCACAGTAGAGAATTCAAGGAAGAGAATGATATCCGAGCATAGCATCTATCTAGGATTATGAAGTACAGGACAACAGTTGTCTAAGAATGTAATCCTATTTGAACCGAAAAATTTCTAAAAGCATACAAAACCCTAATTTCTCAGGCGAAGTGTGACTGAATCGGTGCAGAACTGATACAAACATCCACACAATCGCATTAACACTCTATGAAACCTTATTGCGGGCTAATGACAATCTCTTAATTAAACAATCTCCCCTTAAAGAGAGATTGTCCCTAATCCGAATACAGAGTAGAAATATGATTTCTCCTAAAATTTACTGCACATGATTGGAAAGAGAACGAAGATTATCATCAACCCACTCAGAAGGATTGTGGGAGACAAAGTCTCCTAGATACCCTAACTAGAGGGCACCCATTATCCTTAATTTCGAATCACGGTAAGTTTATGCTAAGTGGGAATTTCTTCTCGTCATGTAGCAATACAAGATATGAGAGCTAGAGCTTTCGTCTCGATAGCAATCAAGCATCCATTCACACAATTAAACTCAAATAGATATGATTACAAAGGAGAAATTAATTAAACCATAAGAGATCCAACAACCAAAGTCACAAAATATAAACCCTAGAGTTCAACTATGCCCAAACACCTACAAATTAGCCCTCGATTAATGGAGGGTAAGCATTTAAGATACAAAAAATAAAGGTAAACATAGGATCCATGAAAACCCCCTTGTTAATTCCTAAGATGGAGAGTGGCCTAGGTAGACTCCACGCGCGGTGCTAAGATGAGCTTGACGGCTACGATCTCCAATCCCTTTGAATGCCAGGCCAAATCCCTCTCCAAATCTTGCCTAAGGTCTTGGAGATTCGACCATTTTCTTCCTCAATCTCGCCTCCAAGAATCGCTCCCAAAGAATAAAGAGATAGAATAGATGCCCTAGAAATCCTCTTAAGTTCTACTTATACTCAATTACTTATGGGTTTCTTACGGGCGTAAAGGATAGGCATAAAAGAGCTGGAGAAGATAGTTGCAAGCCTTACGAGAACGCTTACGGCCGTAAGCCTCATCTGTAAGGTCTTCTGAATATATTACTGTCCAACTTACGGCTGTAAGCGCTGAACCGTAAGTTTCGTTGTCTGCTTATTGTGACTTCCCTTACAGACGTACATTGTGATCGTAAACTCCTCTGGATGATCCTTACAAGCTATCATCCTTTCGGGCATAAGCCTTGCTTGTAAGATCCTTTGAATTGACTCTGAATCCTCCTTACGGGCATAAACATACCCACAAGGTCTTCTGGACTATACTTATGGCCGTAATGAAGGTCAATCGTAAGTTGCCCGTAAGCCACCCAATTTACCTTTTTCTTATTCTAATGATGTCGAGAAAGCTTCAACTTCATCGTTTTCGGTCTAAATTGCTTCTTTTAGATCTTTCTTGCCTTTAAGCACTGCCCTAAGTCTGTTAATGCAAAACACACGATATTTAGTATTGAATTCCACATTATCGTTATAATGCATGCCAAATGAGTATACAAATAGATATAAAATACATGAACAATATACACTCATCATTTCCTATCCACATAAAAAGCAACAAAGCAAAAAGTTAATGAAACATAGCAATAACAAGAGCACAAAAATTAAAATAAACCGGAACTAAGTAGCCAAACACTTCCCATCCACCGAAGAGGTGGATGGGAAAAATAAAAGTATTATTAATTTATTTGAATAATTGCACACTCATTGTCATTTGTGTGCGCTTGTGTTTAAACTGGAGTCTCCATTGCCGTGGTAAGCATCTGATTTGCAGTTGTTGCTGCTGCAGAACAAGTCTCAGTGATAAATCCATTGAAGTTAGTGATCTTGGCGTGCTCGAGCATGAGCCTGCGAAAACGGCGAGGCACTCTACTTGGCTTCAGATACTCGTGTACCAACTCCTCAACCATCTCCTTCATCATCTCTTCTATATTGCCCACTGCCTCTGCTTCATTGCATTTCTTTCCCTTCATGTAGTACTCCACTGCAAGTCCTACTCTTCTCCTTGTCATCATCTCTTCATCATCATTATTTTTATTCTAAAATAATTAACATTATTAAGATCAGAAAAACTATTTGTAATGATAATCACAGTTAAACGATATAATATACACCTTGTGTTTTGTGACATCATCCAACAGGCTTAAGAACAGGGCCATCTTGTCATGGAACTTGGAGCGGCTGTCCAGGCATTGAAGAGTATGATCCTGAAGTTGCTTCCCCATGAGAAACATGGCAGGAACAACTCTCATGCTCACACCACTCACTTCTTTCTTGTGTTCCATGTATTCCTCGAAGCTCATTGACTCCATCAGCTTATCATCCTCTCTCAATTCCCTGTTCCTCATGTATGCCTCAGCCTGCTTCACTCTCTGTGCGCCATACCAATGATAAAATTAAACCCCTTAAATATCATAACCGTGTTGAAGGGAAGGGAACGGAAGGCTTTTCATTTCGGTATTTTGTCTCAGTATTACTTACGATGTCATGTAAGTATGGAAAAATGTCCCTTCCTTGTGCATTGCTAGCCTGGATTGCCAGGTCATTCAACGTGTCATGCATTGCCATGAATAATCCCTTCAGTTTAAATGGGAGACTACACGCAAGCGATTGATTCCATCTGCAAAAACAGTACTAATGCTTATTCTGATATTGTATAATTATTTAGTTTTAGCGGAAATTTGAAGTTGCTTACTGTTCAACTGCTTGACAAAATAGTCTCAATTCGTGAAGGTATTCATGTCTCTCAAAAAGATCTCTCAGGATGTTCTCAATACAGTTGATCTTTGCATAGGCTGATCTACACGCTGCATATTCTGGCTCATAAACTGCTGCGGCGATAGCATAATACACCTTCTTAGGAAATACAGACGACACTAAAGATTCATCAAAGTCGCAATTTTCCCACCATCTGCTAAGACAGACATTGTATTACAAGATGCATAAGGTGTAAAATCACTAATATATATATATATATATACACATATAGGAAGAACTCTGTTGTTCTCAAAGAGAACAACACTCACCGAAGAATAAAATTCATCTCTTTGTGGTACATACTCTGCAGCATGTTGTAGTCTAACTTGGCAAGTTCCATAAAAATGGGATTATTGACATTGGAAACTCTGATAAGAACATGTTTATTTAGTTTGTCAGAGATGTAACTGTGATTTGCATATATTACTGTTTATTAGTTCCATGGGAATGCATGCTAAGCTAATTACTGGTATACAGTCTTGCCCATCCATACATCATTCTCACCATAGTGCTTAATGTACTCTCTTACATCAAGTCTCTGAAGGCTTTTTATCCACGGATTTTGCATAACATGGTTAATCTATTATTAATGAACAAGTAGAAAACATTAGATTGAGGAAATTAAGTTAAGGTCTGTATATATATAAATATACATATAGTAATATAGATATAAATTCACCTCTTCCTTTAAGGATTTCTTTAAAGACCACTTATCTTCCACTAGGTTGTGTTGTGCACAAGATTTGAGATAGTCCTCTGCAAAGGCCTTGGCCTCTCTTAAAATTCTCTCTCCAGGGAATGAAATCTGAGACAATCTACACAAGTTAAACATATCTGAAACCCCTTGATGTGTCTCTCCAGGGAAGCATATGAAATTTCCATTGTCATCTTTGAAGAGCTCCAGGACATCTGTTTATGCATAAGATGTAACTAATTAAGACATGATTGATTATTGTGTCATTGCAAAGAAAAAAGTTTACCTGGAGAAATGGGATAACCATGCATTCTCATTAACCGAAGGGCCATGCATGTGTCATCGATATCAGGGAGTGTAATGTCTCTTCCCCAGGACACTCCTCGTTTGCCATTGTTCCTGCATTAGTTGCAAATACCAACATCCCAAACAAATGTTAATCCTAATCCATTCCATCAGTTGAACAGTACATGTGGCCAAACCTGTACACATAATCAAGAACATCAGAAATTTCTTCACTGAAATGGCGATCAATGCCCAGTCTGTGAATTGTATCAACCATCCAAATGCGATCAAAAATGTCAATAGGATATACGCACGGAGCTGGTGGTAAGAACAGAATCATGGCTTCAGGATTGTATAAATTAACAGTACTGTTTGAGATAGGTGAATAATTTTTTTAATCAGTTGAATTACCGTGATCACCAAAATGATTGACAATAAATGTCAGGAACTCTAAACACTTGGTGTCACCAGTCATCATGTAAGCTGCAGCAGTGGCTGAGGGAGAATTAAGGAAACTCCCATTTCCACACTGCAGCTTCATAATCTTATCCCATTGGACCACGTCTTGCAGTGCTTCCAGGGAGTATAGCAATGTAGTATGAACTGAATGCATCACGTCCAAAGGGATCCTGCCAATTCAAGTGCTCCATTACATACAATTAACACCACAAATATATAGATATGTGTGTGTGCATGTGTGTGTGGATTAAATAACTTGCCTTTTAATTTTCTTCTCCCTCATAATGTGAATCTTCTCAATACAAGGGAGGTCATAAGGAAGTGCAAGTCTGATGTTCTTAGCTTCATTGAGCATTGAAGGGAAGATGATTTCAAAACCAGCTGTCCTGAGAATACACTACAAGAAAATTGTAATTTACAAACAACAGTTTTCGTTTCTAATCCGTTGCTAATTCATTTTAGAAACAGATTAGCAACGGAATTTTCCTGTTTCTAAAAAGCTTGTTGCTAATTTTGTAACAACGGATTTAATTCCGTTTCAAAATTCAGAAACGGATTTAGAAACGGAATTAAAGTCATTTCTAATATTTGCAACTGCATTAAATCCGTTGATAATATTTGTAACGGGATTGCATCCGTTGCTAATATTAAAAACGAATTACACATCCGTTGCTAACATTTGCAATGGAATTAAATCCGTTTTTAATATTTGCAACACAATTAATTCCGTTACAAAGTTCAAAAACAGATTTAATTCCGTTGCTAATCTGTTTTAAATTCTGAAATGTATTTTAACAAATTTAAATTTTAAAAATTATTTTTTAAAAATATTAAAATATTTGCAATCTATTTTTACATTAAAAAAAAAATTAAATCCATGGACATTAATGTAAACATCATCCATCTTTTTCTGTTATGATCAACAATTATGATCTTTTAATCATGAATCAAATTCCATTATAGCTCAAAAAAAGAGAAGAATTTATATAACATCAAAAAAAAAATTACAATGAGAACAAAGCTCTAAATACAAGTATCTCTTGTTAATTTACACCTCTAAATACTAGTTTGAGTCTACTTTTGATTTTGTGTTCTTCCTTCTTTCCACAAGATGAGTTTTCATCATTCTGCAACATTCTGCGGTTTTATTTCACCAATCTCTGCAAATGTTACACATTCTTTAGACTTAGCATGAATACCATTTCAAATCAGTTAAATAGGTACAGTTGGATTATGTGCAGACAAGCAAACAGTCTTTTACCTGTGGTCTGAATAACAATATGATCAAATTTTTCTTTGCAACCAAAAACTTCCTGTCAGCCACCATCTTTGGGAACATATAATTGAGCACCACCTTTGTCTCCAAATGATCTTACATAGAAAGTGGCATTTTAAATCATACGAAGGCTAATAACCTGAACCAAAATTCATTGAAGAAAAACAAATAATTACTCCATTAAATGCCCAAGAAAGCACTATAAAAAAGATTACCCATTCCATAAAAGCTCCAAGATATAATCTTCAGCAATTAATTCATGATCATATAAAAGTGCCATAAAAACGATAACCAAAGAATGCATTGTCTTTAAATTCTGATCACCAAATCAAGCATTGCATCTTTACAATGAAGTGGAATTACTCAGTTACATATCAAATGTAGCAAGCCTTCCATTTAGCATATAACAAATTCGCATCAATACTTAGAACTTACTGGGATCTGAGTTACCCTGAGCATGGGCAACACTATGAATTATTCTATGAAGCACACGGAGTAAGGAAATGCACTATGGCAATCTGCTTGTCAATGGAATTGGTGTAAGTTCTGACATTCAACAAGCATCCATTATATGCTCAATATTACGATCACTGAAAACACAAGCTCTCTGCCAATTAGCAAAAATGTTCATGTGTAACGTTGATATGATGACATGTTAATAAATTTCAGGATGAATAGCCAGAACAACAGAACATGATCTTCAATATGCTATGATATAACACAATAAAAATGAACAAACAAGAAAAGAACATATCTTGAAGTTAAAACTCGAATAAGTATAAATAGTGAAAATATTATCAAATGTCTATTAATAGAACAACCAAGTAAAGCACAACCCATGAGATTTAAACTATAGCCCGCAAAAAACAGTTTTTTTCAGATTCCAACAGACAAAAAAGGCAGGCTTGGTTCATCTACACTGACCTAGGCGAAGCAAATCAGCGGGGAGTGATGCAGGATCTAGCTCCCAACACTCCCCCGGAAAGTCCACTCCCTCCATATCTGTGAGCTTTCTAGCTGGAATTTGATGCGAGAACAGCCTAACGTTGTCCTTCTCAAGCCACTTCACAGGAGAGAAGGACGCTGAGAATGCACTCGCCGATGTATGACATCGTATTCTACATCCATGGCGAAATCGAGTGAGATGGAGAGAGAGAGTGGATGGAGAAGGCGACGGCCGGCGGAGGTGGAGAGTGGTCCGGAACGAGGATGGCAGAGGGCGGAGGGGGCAAAGTGGTAGAGGCGAGGTATGGGGTTGAAGAGGAGCATGA
Organism: Dioscorea cayenensis subsp. rotundata; assembly: GCF_009730915.1. NCBI lineage: Eukaryota > Viridiplantae > Streptophyta > Magnoliopsida > Dioscoreales > Dioscoreaceae > Dioscorea > Dioscorea cayenensis. The sequence continues at coordinate 875,466 of NC_052496.1, read as the reverse complement.
AAAGCTTGGAGGCGCCGCCTATCGCCGGAGAAGAGAAGAAGATGAGCACGAAGTGACGGCGGGAGGCGGAGGGATGTGATGGAGGCGAGAGGGGCATCGCGTTTAGGGTTTTTAATATATATATACTAAATTTAGTAACGGATTTTTAATCCGTTTAAAAAAATTAAATACTAATATTAAATTCGTCTCAAAAACTAATTATTTTTTTATAATATTAATAAATTCGAAAACGAAGTAATAAATCAGTTTCTAATATTATTATGTAAATTCATATTTATTTATCAATTTTCTTAACTGTACTCATATTACTTAAAATATTAAAAATATATAATGTTTATAAATTATTTGAGAACTTTTTGAAATGACTCAGATATATAAACAAGACCAATAATTTTTAAAAAGAATTAATATATATACATAATTTAAATAGATATGATAATAACTTAAATATTAAAAAATCATAATAATTTTTCCAAAAAACATAAAAATATATAAATTTTTTTAAATGTATTGATTATTTTGAAATAAAATGATTAATAAAAAATATAATTAAAAATAAAATTGCAAACGGATCCAGGAATCCGTTTATAATTTTACAATCCGTTCTTAAGTTTACCAACGGACAGGGATCTGTTTGTAAAAATATAAACGGATCCAGGGATCGGTTGGTAATTTTACAAACCGATCGGGGATCCGTTGGCAATTTTACCAACAGACAAGGATCTGTTTGTAAATTACAAACAGATCCTTGTCTGTTGGTAAAATTACCAACGGATTCCCGATTGGTTTGTAAAATTAGAAACAGATCCTTGTCTGTTGGTAAAATTACCAACGGATCGCCCGATCGGTTTGTAAAATTACTAACAGATCCTTGTCTGTTGGTAAAATTGCCAACGGATCCCCGATCGGTTTGTAAAATTACTAACGGATCCCCGATCGGTTTGTAAATTACCAACCGATCCCCGGATCCGTTTATACTTTTACAAACAAATCCTTATATCCGTTTGTAAAAGTAAATTTTGGTAATTATAAATTTATAAGTCATGCAATGTTAATTTTAAATCATGAAAATAATTAAAAATACAATTATATGTAGTGGTATATTTCATGATTTTATAAATATATATTTTTATGTTAAAATTATTTGGAAATTTTTTAAATGACTTATATATATATATATGTACAATAATTTAAAAAAAGCTAATATATTTATAAAATCAAGAGAGATAAAATAATAACATAAATAAATAAATGGTAATAATAATTGTTTCTCATAAAATTAACTTTCTAATGAATTTATAATAATAACTTTTTCATAAATGGTAATAATAATTGTTTCTCATAAAATTAACTTTCTAATGAATTTATAATAATAACTTTTTCATAAATGGTAATAATAATTTGTTCTCAATTAATATTTCAAATCAATTGTTTCTCAACAATAATAACTTTCTTAATTTATTGTTAATAATTAAAAAATAATATTTTATGATTTACATAAGTAACAAAATTTATTCCAAAAAATAATTTTACTAACGGATCGTTCATCCATTGGTACTTTTACAAACGGATCCGAAGATCTGTTTGTAATTTTAGAAACGGACAGGGATTCGTTTGTAAAATTACCAATGGATGAACGATCCGTTAGTAAAATTACCAAGGGATGTAAAATTACCAACAAATCCTTGGATCCGTTTGCAATTTTATTTTTATATAATTTTTATTTTTTAAAACTCATTTTACCTAGAAATAATCAGTATATTTAGAAAATTTCTATATTGTAAGTTCTTATTGTATTCATTCGAATTATATATATTAATTCTTTTAAGAAAATTATTGGTCTAATTTATATATCTAAGCCATTTAAAAAACTCTCAAATAATTTTTAAATAGATATTATCATTAAATACTAATCCTATATAAATAAATATCTCTATTATATATTTTTTAAATAGATATTATACATACACATATACATAAATGTTATTTATCATTTTATCTAAATCATCTTAAAGAAAAAAAAATATTTTTTAATAAAAATATAAATTTAGCAACGAATTTCTTTCCGTTTCTAAATTACCAATGTAATTATATTCTTGCTAATATTAGAAACATGATTTGTAATCCGTTACTAATTTTACAAACGGATTTGTTATCATTACTTAATTTACAAAGCGGATTTGTAATCCGTTTGTAAATTAGTAACAAATTAACGACGGACAAAAACTCACGCTTTCAACCTTTGAAACGGATGTAAAGTTTGTTTTCAAAATTGAAACGGATAAGTAATCCGTTGTTGATTCGTTGCGAATTAGTAACAGAATAATTCCGTTGCTAAATTTCTGTTTCTAATTCAGCAGTTTCTTGTAGTGATATAGTTGTTTCCTTGTCAAGATCTAAAACACAAAGCCTTAAGAAGTGAAGTCCTTTGGCAACCTGCTCTTCTCCTGCTTCCCATTTCTTGAGTGCAAGAACACATGCAAGAGTGCACACAAGCCTGTCATAGAGCAAGAAAGAACTGGGTTCTCCCCATGAGCCATCTTTGTTCTGGTTCTCAATAATCCACTTCAGAGTCATTGGATACTGGGGCTTCTTTGGGTTATCTAATGATGATATCCTGGCAATCCATGCTGTGTCATAAGCTGATGGGCTTATCTCCCCATCATTCATCAGTTCAAACTTTTCTTTGATTTTCATTATCAATGTGCCCATCCTTTCTTCACTGCTGTTTGGCTGCAACAATATAATTACAATTACGTGTGGTCTCATAGTTTATATATGTACACATGAATTTATCGTAAGCTTCCTTGTGAATATAATACAGTTGTGGGTTGGGTTTTTGGAAGCAGCTAGTAAAGTTTACCTTGCTGGTGTTGTTACATTCTGGTAGTTCAAATTTCTCAGATGTTAAGAATTCATGTGCTTCCCTTGTATATTTAGGGACCATATTACCTACACGTGCAACTTGAGTTGCAATAAATAATAAAATAGACTTCCATATAAATCTTGAGGAAAGCATATATATATATACATATAGGAAAACAACTAATCAAGTGAAAAATGATTACAAGGAGACCATATTATTTTTAAGAACCAAACGCTTGAAATAGATTCACCTCTCTTACTTTGCAGGGAAAGTAACAACTTTACATCATACCAAACGGGCCCTAAATGTGAGATCATTTATTAAATGCTTATCTGATGCCTACTCCTTTGTGTTGATGTAATCATTTTGTTTGTACAGGTAGAGCAAAAATGGCAAAATAAAAGCATAATTCAATTCTAAGCACAACAAGAATTTTTTTTTTTTAATTATTTTTTATGAATATAGATAAGCCACGTTAAAGATGTGTCAAAGATGTGTACATGTGAGGGGTTAATATCTCTAAAAATGGCAAAATAAAAACATCATCCAATTTCAGGCACAGTAAGAATGTTTTTTTTAATTTTTTTTTACGAATATGGATAAGCCATGTCAAAGATGTATACATGTGAGGAGTTAATATCTTAATTCATCTGTGCCATCACCCCACATGCAGAAACTAAGATTCGAATATATTTTCTCAATAAGAACACGGACACTCCTCTTAGATGACTAATATTAATGGACCAAAAATTTATTGGTAAAATGGAAAAAAATTAAAAGAGACACCAATAGACAACCCGTAAGTATAAAATAAGAAAACAAAAGTTTGCTAAAGAAAAAACCAAAAAAGAAAACTCTGAAGCATGCACATGCTAAATGATAATTTTTTAGCAAGAAAACAAGGTAATATATATATATATATATATATATATATATAAAATAAATTCATGCCTAAAGCTCTATTAGAGCTTAATGAGAGGCTTCCAACAAGATTGTTGGACTTGCTGGAGCTGCCACTCCTTGAGAAAAGCAAAGAGCATGATGTGTGATAATCCCCAATACGTTTAAAGCAGGAGAAGCCAAGCCGGGAAGAAACCAGGCATGTGAGGCTATCCATAATTCAATGGAAAACAACGAATATAAGCACTGCATGTAGCTTAATTAGCTCATGTCTCCCACTATATATACAAAGATCACGAAGAATTGTATGCTTGATTTGTTTTAACTATATTTTGATTTGATCTACCAATTATTACTCTTCCTATGCCATGTACTTTTTTTCTATTTTAAATTATTTTGGTGTAACCACTATCTGGGTAGAGGAATGTACAGTTTGAAGACTAAAATAAACTTTATTTATTGTCAGAGAGTACTCCTTTAAAATTTCTAAAAAATAGCATACACAACAAAGACATTTGGTATTAATTTCTGGCTATATATATATATATATATTGCAAAAAAATGGATAAATAACTATATATCTTTCTCCGAAGTTTCAAAAGAGAGCAAAACCTCAAGGTCAAACACAATTGTCTTATATATCCGTGGTTCCAGGTCCTTAAGATTTTGTTTAATTAAATAATAAATATGTTCTATTTGAGAAAAAAAATATTATAGGAAATTATAAACCTGAAAAGGAGAAGGATTGGTACAACTCAATTAAAATAAAAATAGCATTAACAAAAGAATACGTTGAACTATATTTAGGTGTAACCACTAAGTTTTCGTTGACATATAGAACTCCAAAAAGGTCCTAAAAACAATTAAAACCATTAAACATGACAATAAAGAAAAACAACAAAATTTAAGCAAAAAAAAGCCCGGCTTGCATGGCACCTTCTTCCAACTATCTAGGCAACTCATCCAAGCCTGAATAGAGCAATAAACTTGCTGCTCTAAGGCTTTTATGCCATTTTCAGTATTCCTGCTGTCCATATCTAAAGGAGAAAGATTATACCTTTTTCAGGAATAAGATTTTGCATAGTACGAGAAACTAAATGGGCAAAGTCATGCATAGGGGGAAGAAAGAGAACGAGCATTCCAAGTCTTAGCAACAGTAATATGACAATTTTTATACTCTAATCAGTAATTATCAAAACAAAAAATGCTACGATAACAAAAACTATGCATGAAAGCAGTAAGATGAAGAAGCAAGTGATCAGAATTAGTACGGACCAAATGATTATTAAAATAAGAACTAAAATGCGAGACCCAAGACACATTGGCAAGAAACTGATCCAACATTACCCAAAGCCAAGCAAAACCTTGTTGCTCCTTACACCAAGTAAAATCCAATTCAATGTATCCCAGGTCCAGTAAACCATTTCCATTTTGAGCAATGAAATGGTTTTAAAAAAAATCTCAATTTAACAGAGTAACTAAGGAATTGACCCTTTTCTCTCTCTCTCTCCCCTCTTTGTGTTCTGCGGTAGAAGTTATGGCATTAGAATCATCCACCAAAATCTAGGGGAGACCCAATCCTGGCATACCCAAGAGAGAACGCCAATGAGTTCTCTGCTGGGTAACTAATTAAGGATTGTGCACAATTGTAAGAATTCACTCCTTTGCCTTATGAGCAGAGATCACCAGGTTCAGCTCATGTCTAGACTGAACAACTGGAGTAACAACTCCAACTTCAAACCTCCAAAGCACTATAATGCCACCAGGCATCCCAAGAGTTGGAACAATTGCCCATTCCCACTTCTTGTGAAAGCTCCTACAAAACTTGGCTAGAACTCCGGAGTTTATTAACTTTAGTTTCAACCAAACAAACAAACGGCGGGTTATGATTAGCAATAAACTCTTTAATCCTGTGAACAGTATCAAGCACTAAAAACACCCCTGCAATTCCAATATATCAAATTCATATTAATAGTCATAAAACCTAAAAGTAAAAAAAAAAAAAAAACCTAGAGCAAAGGATACAGTTAGGGTTGGAAAAGATCTCTCCGTCCTTTCTTTAACCAAAATCCTCCTTTAATCGCCTCACTGCGGGCAATAGCTTCCATCTCCACGTCGCTCTGGAATTGACCCAGGGTCATATTATCATCAGAATCCAAGATACCACTTTTCGATCCTTCTATCATCTCATCGTCATTTGGGGGTTATCGACTGGTTCTAGGTTACTAGCAGACACCACATGATCTACCAGCATTTGGTGTGAGCCTCGATCCGGGGCTTAAGAGCTTCCTTCTAAAGGCCGACAACTAGAAGGATGGTCCTTGTCCCTAGAAGAGATGACCAAAGGAACTGAACCATCCTCCAAAGAGACACCAGCCCTTCTGGTCACAATCAAATCAACATCTATTCGGTTCACCATATCCCTAGTGTAACTATCATTAATACCTATATAGTCTAGATCACGAACGGTCAGAACGGATGGCTCGGGAGGCATGCAAGGCACGAAACCACCTACAACAGGTGAGAGAAGTCCATCACAGCAAATCAAATCACTGTCCATATCACCCACCTTTTCTCCTCCTTTGCTGACCTCATCATAGTAACTGTTGGAATACAGAGAACCGTGAGAGAAGAATCCTTCCCTGCCTCACACCTTCCAATCCCTCCACATGTCGGAACAAGATCTACAAGCGCCTCCACTTGTCCACCATCTCGATGCAACCGGCCCACTTATCACATTTCAGCTCACCCTCACCACGGAATCCAAGGTTCACTGAACCTCTGCCACGACCCCGGCTGCGATGATGTTATACGATCATCCACAGCCCAAAAATACAGGATGCTCTTCTTGAGCATTCACAGCCTAACCAACTCCCTTCAACATGTTCACCTCATCCGCCAAAATCGGCTGCTTACCCGTTACTCATGCACTAGGCATTCCGTGACCTTGGTTAGCCTCGTCGCTCGATGGACTACTAGATGAAGTCGGACATTTGGCAACACCATGGCCAACAAAACCACAATTATAGCAAAAACACCGGGAGCCTTTCATAGAGGATAACAACCAGGACAGTTTTATCCCCATTATCGACCTAGATTCCCCTTCTCAACAGTTTAGACAAATCAATCTCAACATAGACTCTCACAAACTTCACCCCTAAACATGCCCAGGGTGAAATTATCTACCATAAGAAGCCTTTGAAGTAAGAAGAAATATGTCCTAGCATATCTCCCTCCCACAGCTCAATAGGTTTGTGATGCGATTACAACCAAACCATAGCCTTGCTGAGCTTCTCGAATGCTGGTTGAAAGTCCTCCCTCTAAGGAGACAGCTAAAAAATCATCCCAACTAAGGTCCAAGGCCTTTCCCAAAGTAATTTAGATTGCATTTCCACAGATTCACATTGGATGAAGAAAAAACCATTTGGCATTTCAGCCACACTTAAGGAACCAAAGTTTCTCCACAAATAACTCAAACCAAGCTTAACTTGCTCGAGAGGAGGAGCTTTGCCCAGAAATTGTAGAAAAGATCAAAGTTCAGAGAAAAACTCACAAAACACCATTGATTCACTGCTGCAAATGAGAAAGAGGAATCTTCACAATCTCTGGTTCTACTTCATGGACAAACCAAATTCTCCAAATCGAAGCTCAATCTGCAAGCAAACAAGCATCAAAGAAGAGGAGAAGTAAACCTAGAGGAGAAGATTGCTTTTGATTTCATTGATTCAAAAGAAACTTGGAATACAAGGATGATGAGCTATTTATACATGCTCTCTGTTTTGTTTACAAAGTTTTGGGAAACTGATTCAGTTAAAATAGTTATAACTAACTGTGCTGACATGGCATAAGTCGGCCAGCTCAGCAAAACTAATTCCTCAGCTTTGATTCTGTTGACATGTGCTTCTCATGTGACGTGACCTTTGTATGAATTAAATTCAATGAAGTGAATTGATGTTTTCCATCTTCAATTCAGCAATCTTCTCCTCATTTTTTCTTTTCTTTAATCTTAACTTCTCCAACACCCCCCCTCAAGTTGGAAGGGTGTAAATAATTAGCACACTCCCAACTTGGAAAGTAACTTTTGATGTTGAGGTCCTGATAGAGATTTAGTAAAAATGTCTGCTAATTGAAGTTGTGAAGGAACATGATGCAATGAAATTAAACCTGCTTGAACCTGTTCTCGGACAAAATGGCAGTCCAATTCGATGTGCTTAGTGCGCTCATGGAAAACAGGATTCCTTGCTATGTGAATAGCTGCTTGATTATCACATTTCAAAGATATTGGAGTAATTGAATCCACTGTGAGCTCACTCAACAATCTAGTGAGCCATGAAAGTTCAGCACAAACTCGGCGCATGGACCGGTACTCAGCTTCAGCAGATGACAGTGCCACTGTTGTTTGCTTTTTAGACTTCCATGATAAAGGAGACTGGCCAAGAATGATGTAAAAACCACTAACTGATCTTCTAGTTTGTGGGCATGAAGCCCAATCAGAGTCACAGAAGGCTTGTAATTGAAATGTGGCAGTAGAATTCATGTATATACCCTGATTTGGGTTTGTCTTCAGATACTTGAGAACATGTATAGCTGCATCAAAATGTGCTGAACAAGGTGTGGCCATAAACTGACTGAGATGCTGTACTGAGAAAGCTAGATCAGGCCTGGTATTTGTGAGATAATTCAATTTTCCAATTAACCTTCTGTATATTGAAGGATCAGCCATAGGTTCATCCATAACAGGAATTAATTTCAAACCTGGCACTAAAGGACTGGAAACTGATGAACAATTCTCACAATTGAATTCTTTAAGCAAATCTAAAGTAAACTTCTTTTGAGTCAAAATAAGGCCATTCTCATGATATACTGCCTCAATTCCGAGAAAATAGTGCAAGATCCCAAGATCCTTGATTTTGAATTGTTGATCAAGACATTCCTTCAATTTCTGCATTTCATCTAAATCATCTCCAGTCATTAGAATGTCATCTACATACACTGCAAGAAACACATTCTTCCCATTGCTTTTTTTAAGAAATAGAGAATAGTCATTCTTAGAATTTTGGTATCCTCTATCCTTTAATGCTTCAGAAAGTTTTGAATACCACTGCCTTGAAGCTTGTTTAAGGCCATATAATGACTTCTTCAATCTACAAACTAAATTCTGAGCTTCAGTATTAAGTCCCGGTGGTCTCTTCATATAAACCTCTTCATGTAAATCACCATGCAAAAAAGCATTATTTACATCCAATTGGAAAAGTTGCCAATGCTTTTTAACTGCAACTGCTATTAAGCTTCTCACTGTGGTCATTTTAACAACAGGTGAAAATGTCTCAGTGTAATCAACACCATATTTTTGAGTAAAGCCTCTAATCACCAATCTTGCTTTGAATCGCTCTACACTTCCATCTGATTTATGCTTAATCTTGTAAACCCATTTGCAACTAATGGGTTTTTTTCCTTTTGGTAAGGGTACTAGGTCCCATGTTTCATTATCTTCAAGGGCCTTGAATTCTTGTTGCATAGCTTCCTTCCAAACAGGATTACTTATTGCCTCTTCATATGTTTGTGGCTCAGTTGTGTTTGATAATAGAGCAAGCATATTAGGATTACAATGTGAAAGAGAAGAAAAACAAATATGTTTAGGAGTAAAACAAGAATTGGTAAGAGTATGATCACAATCAAGAGAACAAGGTAATGAATTTTGTGAATTATTGACTTTGGCAGCATTGCAAATATAGTCATTTAAGTAGAGTGGAGCATTGTGGGTCCTAGTAGATTTTCGGAGAGGCTGAGAATTTTTCATATTGGATTCAGAAATTGATGGATAATGAAGACTAGAATTTGGATTTGTGACTGGATTCATATTGAGATTGGAAAAATTTTGTGAAAATGTGTGATGAAAATTATCCTGTAGAGGTACTGGTGAAAAAGAAGAAACAACAGTGTCATTGTCACTAATTTTACTAAAAGGAAAGACAGTTTCATGGAAGGTTATATTCCTGGAAACAATGATTTCTAGTGTATCAAGAAGAAGAACCTTATAACCTTTCTTACCAAATGGATATCCAAGAAATACACCAGGTTTTGCTCTAGAGTAAAATTTGTCTTTGAATCTTTCATTGTTTGTCACAAAGCATAAGCAACCAAAGACTCTAAGATGAGTGTAATCAGGTAAAACCCCAAATAACCTTTCAAAAGGAGTTTTGTTTTTCAAAAGCTTACTTGGAAATCTGTTGATCAAGTAAGTTGCAGTAAGAATGCACTCACCCCAATATTTAATTGGTACTTTGGATTGAAACAAAAGGGCACGGGCTGTCTCTAAAATGTGTTTATGCTTTCTTTCTACTACTCCATTTTGTTGTGGAGTATAACTACAAGATGTTTGATGTATAATTCCCTTTACTGCAAAGAATGACTTTAATTCTTCTGAACTTCCCAACTCAAAGGCATTATCAGTCCTAATTTTCTTGATCCTTACTTCAAATTGTGTATCTACCATTTGAATGAAATTTTTCAAAACAAAAGAAGCATCTCTCTTAGTCTTTAAAAGAAAAGTCCAAGTAGCTCTACTAAAATCATCCACAATAGTGAGAAAAAATCTATAGCCTTGATGAGTTTCTGTATTATAGGGACCCCAGCTATCAACATGAATTAATTCAAAGATTGAAGAAGTATGAATATAACTATGAGGAAAAGGTAACCTGTGTTGCTTAGCTTGTGGACAAACATTGCAAATGACTAAAGAATCAGATTTTTGACTAGAGCTTAACAAAGACAACAATTTTATTTTGTGTAAAGGTAGATGTCCTAACCGGGAATGCCACAATTCAAATTCATTGTTATTACAAGAAGTAATAAAATTGTTTGGAAACAAAGAACATGTAAACTGAGAACTTTTCTGCAGAACATCAGAAGTGGAATTCAAAACAAATTTTGATGTTGGATTTGCTCCTCTACTTTGAGAATGAAGAAAGAAGAGTCCTTTGCATGCTTTACCAAGAACCAGTGGCCTCTTCAATGAAGGGCCCTGTAGAAAACAAAATTCAGAGGTGAATATAACTTTACAGCTAAGCTGTTGAATCAATTTGGTTACAGATAAAAGGTTGAAATGGAATTGAGGAACAAACAAAACATGGGTTATGCTCAAGTTATCTGCAAGAGCAATTGTACCAATATAGGAAACAGTGATTTCAGATCCTGTGGGAAGTGTAATTTGAAATGGTTTGGGTAGAGCATGAAAGGAATCAAAACAAGTTATATCATGACACATATGATCTGAAGCACCTGTGTCTATGATCCAAGTTTTTCTAAAAGGAGATTGCTTGCTACTATTAAAAGTATATGAGCTGATTAAATTTGGGAGAAATTCAGAAGTTATACCTGCCATGGAAATTGACGAAGATGCTAAATTTGCATTTCCACTCCCATCCAATTGCTGAACTGAATTATTTGGGGTATCATTCAACATATCCATCAGCTTGTTGAACTGTGCAGTAGTTAATTCGGGGATATGAGAATTCTGTGAAGTGACACAAGGATCAATATTATTTCCTTGAACAGGAGCTGCTATTCTCTTTCCAGAATCTCTATTACTTTTGCGAGAATTAGGAAATCCATGTAGCTTGAAACATCTGTCCTTTGAATGCCCTATTTTTTTACAGTAGTCACACATCACCTTCCTATAGTCTTGCTTGTTTCTGAGTGTTAACTGAGACATGTTCTTGTTAAGATAATTTGTTGAATTCCCAGATAGACCTGCATTCATGGAAACTCCTTCAGATGAGAATTGGACACCTGATGATATTCCTCTTTGTGTCTCTTCTTGTATCAGCAAAGAGTAAGCCTCTCTAATTGAAGGTAGAGGTTTCATCATCAAAATGTTACTCCTTACTGCATTGTAACTCTCATTCAAACCCATCAAAAGCTGCAGTAATTTGTTATTTTCCTCTTGTTTCTGTTGCTCCAAAGCTGAACCACATGTGCATGGAAATGTTTTGGTCAGACATTGAATCTCATCCCAAAGTCTCCTGATTCTAGTGAAGTAAGTAGTAATCGAACTAGAACCTTGAGAAACCTGATTGAGCTCTTTCTGTAACTGAAACAACTGTGGTCCATTCAATTGACCAAATCTCTCTTCTAACTCCTTCCAAATGTCACTAGCTGTCTTCAAGTACACAACACTCTCAGATATTTCTGCAGATAGACCATTCAATAGCCAAGATATTACCATACTGTTACATCTATTCCAACCTTGTAGATCAATGGAATTTGGTTCTGGCCTCTTACAAGTACCATCCACAAAACCATATTTATTCTTGGCAGTGAGGGCAATCTCCATTGCTCTTCTCCAAGAGCCATATCCCATGCCACTAAAAGGCTTAGACACCAACTGCATCCCTGGATTATCAGAAGCATGTAGAAACAATACATCTGAAGAATCCATAGATGCACTCCCAGTATTCAAGAAAGTTTCAGACATGATCCTGAGCCTCAAAGAACACAACAAGATTTCTCAATTCTTCTAAGATTCAAGAAGAAAACACCAGCATGCAAAACCAAGAGAAATCGAGCTCAGATCGGATCAAATCTTAAATCTCAGAACTTAGAACTCAGAACCAAGAAAAATCAGCAAAGATCTCAAGAGCAACAGGAAAGGAACTCCAATTTCATAGTGAAATGATGAAAACTATCTCAAAACCTTCTCTGATACCATGTAGAAAAGATCAAAGTTCAGAGAAAAACTCACAAAACACCATTGATTCACTGCTGCAAATGAGAAAGAGGAATCTTCACAATCTCTGGTTCTACTTCATGGACAAACCAAATTCTCCAAATCGAAGCTCAATCTGCAAGCAAACAAGCATCAAAGAAGAGGAGAAGTAAACCTAGAGGAGAAGATTGCTTTTGATTTCATTGATTCAAAAGAAACTTGGAATACAAGGATGATGAGCTATTTATACATGCTCTCTGTTTTGTTTACAAAGTTTTGGGAAACTGATTCAGTTAAAATAGTTATAACTAACTGTGCTGACATGGCATAAGTCGGCCAGCTCAGCAAAACTAATTCCTCAGCTTTGATTCTGTTGACATGTGCTTCTCATGTGACGTGACCTTTGTATGAATTAAATTCAATGAAGTGAATTGATGTTTTCCATCTTCAATTCAGCAATCTTCTCCTCATTTTTTCTTTTCTTTAATCTTAACTTCTCCAACAGAAATTTTCTGAACAAAGCTGCTTGCATATGCTCCTAAGCTCGGAGACGGAAATCTCTCCCCGTTGAGATGACTTCATGGATCGATATTTTTGAGTTTATCGAGAGATTCCTTTTGAAAAAGAGGGTTACCTCCAAAGAATTCACGATCAGTCCTAGTTCCTACCACTCTTGCCCATGATCTCACAAGTTGGTGACTCGAATCAGGAGGTCTTGGCCGGCCCCAGCTCACCATAGCAAGAGGGGATGAGGCTAGGGAGACTAGAGAATAGAAGCAACTACATTCCCTTTATAATAAGCACAATGCCCTTCTTTCTCAAAATTTTGTTCGGTGGACTCAAAGTGCTAAATTACTTTAGGTTAAAAAGGGTGATTTGAATACAGGTTTCTTCCTTAATTTTGCCAATATCTGCAAACATATGCCTTTTCTATGTCAATTTTAAGTAACATCCTAGAAAGGCTATGGGAATCATTTTCTAGGGAGTGAGTTATTTCCTGAACAGCAATAATGTTATCAAAAGTTAAACGACTAGGAAGGAAGCCACTATGTTCTTGACTAATGAGATTGAGGATAGCATTCTTGAGTCTATTATCAAGAATTTTAGACAATAATTTATAGTAGACATTACAAAGAGAAATTAATCTAAAATCCTTGCCACGACTGGGACACTCTTTTTTGGAATCAAAATCACATAGGTTTTGCCCCAAGAAGCAGGAAAGGAAGTAGTTTGAAAGAAATGCTTAGTTGCATCAAATAAAGATTTTTTTATCAAATCCCAGAAATAGAGATAAAACTCCACATTAAGACTGTCGAGGCCAAGACTTTTGCCTTTTGGCATAGATTTCAAAGGTAGATAAATTTTAGCCAGCCCGACCTGAATAACTAAATAAATAAATTATATATATATATATATATATATATATATATATATATATAATGTAAGGATTTGTGTTTTTTTTCACTTTAGTTTGTCCTTTTTATTTTACTTGTATCTATTTAATTATATGACAAAATATTATTGTTGTACAAATAGTTTTATTTATCTATTTGTATTATTTTGTAAATAAAATAAAATTTTATTTATTTTTTGGGTGAGAATAGATTGGGTTTGGGCCTAATAAAATTCAGATAGAGCCAGGCTTGGCCTAAAATAATTTAACCTGATTGTGGTCCAACCTAACTTGAATACATGGACTATTCTTTTGAGTCTAGCCCAACCTAACCCTACTGTGAGTAAAAATATGTTTATAAAGTTTATTATATCATGTATATATTATATAGTTTATTAAATTATATGTTAGGAACAATCATCAGGATGTCCACATATGTTTAATTTATAGACACACTTTAAATACCATAAGATCATCATCTAAAAACTTGGGACACACTTTTTTTTTTGAGAGGGGAGGGGGGGTCAAGCTAGCCAAAGTGAAAAAAAATTTATTAGCTCAAACAAATATAATACAAACTAACCACAAATTAATGCCAAACAAAGAACACAAACTACTCCACTGAGCTATACAGCCAAAACAACAATGAGATCTCATTCTCTCCAAAAAACCATCACCAATTCACAACCAATACATTTCCTTTCTCAACAACCACCAATCTACTACCAAGGTCTTCACCAATCATCATCCATTACTCAATCCACTAAATGAACTAATCAATGTCAACTAATTAGCACAATCTGGAGGCCTAGTAAAAACAAATTATATCCGTCAATCCACAAGCTGCATAAGAAGCAGTACAAATTAAATCAAGCTCCCCTAACTCAATCACCAATACAAAAGGCTAAAGTGCCAAACCAACTCCCATTCATAATAGCATTCCAAATTAATAGCAAATTGCCAAATCTTCAAATCAAAGTATCTTGAAGAGAAATAAACCAACTGCAATACTCAATGCATCCAGCTGCTCATACAAACACAATCAGAAAAGTTGTGGCTCTGCACAACAAATTTCATCAAAATCACCTCTCTAATATGTTCAAAAATCTGATCCACATTGAATAACTTTTGCTGAAAAATCAACACATTTCTTGCCTTCCAAATCTGATATACAGTAGCAGCAAAGATAGTTCTCCTCATCTTAGCAAGTAGGGACTTACTAGTAGCTTTTTTTTTTTAAACTGACTAACTTCTCTCTGCCAATTTAAAGGTTCTCTATGAATATTCACAGCTTGTAATACTCTCACCCACACTGCTTTAGAGAAATCACAACAAAAGAATAAATGGGATACATCCTCCTTGGCATTATTACACAAAACAAAATTTTCTGAATCAATAGCTTTTCAAGCAAATAATCTGTCCCTTGCCAGCAGCTTCTTGTGTAATGCCAACCAGCAGATGAAAGCATGCCTAGGCACAATGCACTTAGACCACACCAACTTAGCCCAAGAAACATCCTGCACTATAGGAATCAAATTTCTCCAAATACTCCCAATATTATATTCACCCTTCTTATTAAACTTCCACAAAATACGATCTCTCTCCTCATCTGAGTTAACAGAAAAATACCCTTGCAGAAAATCCAAAACTTGAACCAATGCAGGATATCCAGTGATTGGCAGATGCCAACCATCATCCCTCCAAAAGTCACTAACACTTGCTTTCTTAGACAACTTGGTCCCTTTCATAATAATCCATGTGAATAAATCCATAATAGACCTCCCATCACACCACAGGTCAAAAACCAGAAAGAAAACTTCCTGCCATTTGTCCCATTTTTTTTTTATTATTTCTGGCAATTAAGATGTTAATTAATTATATATATTGTGAGTAAGAGACAGGCTTTTGGTTCTGCATTAAAAAAATGCCAACAAACCCAATAACCCCAAGTAGCTCATCATTTACCTTCTGTTTGGATGGAGGTAATCATCCCCCTCTAGAGGAGGATGTTTATTAATCCCAATGCACATCTATATTTGGGTATGCATTGGATGCTATAATTATCCTCCATGGGGTGATGGGTGATCATCATTCACCCCAATTTTGGGGGGGAATGAGGGGGGAGGGAGGGGGTAATGGGCATGAAATATCCATTTTACTCTCTCCCAATGTATATATATAATATTAATATTAATATTAAAATAATTAATTTATAACAATTAGATAATAATTCTATATTAAATAAATAAATATTTGGGGACAATGGTCATTTTTCAAGGAAAATTTTTCATTTTACCCTAATCCAATTTATTTTTATTAAAAAATATTAATTTAATTAGTAATTAGAATAATTAATTCTAATAATTATTAAATGAAGATATATTATTTAAATATTTAATTTAAATATTAAAATTAATAAATGGCATTTAAAATATTTATAATTAAATAAAATTAATTAATTAACAATTAATTATAATAATTAAATCATAAAATGAGAAATTTAATTAAATATTTAAAAATAATTAAATATTTTATAACTTAAAAAAATTGATTAATTTAATTAGTTAATTATAAAAAAAACATGAATAATACAAAATATTGTTATAAATAAAAATTATTTATTATTAAACAAAAACTCAGTATATTATTTAATATTTTTTTTTAAATATTAATAGCACAAACATAATTACTCACTAATTTTTTTTTAATAAATTATTTATTTAGTTTTCGCATTTCTAATGAATTAGCAATAGTTTTCATTCTCTGCTCCGTTATACCTAACGGAGGTTATATAAATAAAAGCATATTTCAGACAAAGCAGTGTGGGAGCCACTAAAGCATATTTCAGACAAAAGTGGTGGGAGTGGACGTGACCACTAAAACATTTCAGACAAAAACCAGCTGGCTACCAGCTCTCATCATCATTCCGTGCCACTGCCACAGTCGATCACTGATCAACTCATCTTAATTTCTTCATAAAAATCACAAGAAATATTATATATATATTGATTCATCATTCATCCTCTGGTCTTCACTCTTCAGCAGAGAGAGAGATAGATAGATATATACTAGCTACAAACAATATTGATCATCATCATGAGTGACTTCATCATGACAAGATCATCCCAGGCCATGGTGCTCCCCAGCAAGCCAACGCCCAACGGCGACCTCCCTCTCTCCCTCGTAGACAAAGCACTGTACATGAGAAGCATGATGGAGCTGTTCCAAGTGTTCCACACCGGCCATCACCCAGCAAAGCTCATAAGGCAAGCTCTGGCCATGGCACTCGTACCTTACTACCCAGTCGCTGGCCGCCTCGCTGAGAATCATGTTGCATGCACCGGCGAAGGGGTTTTGTTCTCAGAAGCCACTGCTAACTGCTCCTTAAAGGACCTCAGTATTGACTTATCCCAACCCTTTTTAATCCCCGTCAATGACCTCCTTCCTATCATTGATGCTCCACAAGATCTCATACTCATGATCCAGGTAATTAATTAATTTATTTAAACCCGTCATCATAGACATATTCCTGATCTGGCTTGATAAATTAATTAGAATGCATGATATATATAGACATATGTTTATTAATGAATGAATCCAGGTTACAGAGTTCACTTGTGGGGGATTTGTGGTTTGCTTTGGCTACAACCATGCGGTCTTTGATGGTTTTGGAATAATGAACTTCTTCAGAGCAGTGGGAGAGATAGCAAGAGGCTTAGAAAAGCCAGTGATTGAGCCAATCTGGTGCAGAGAAATCATTCCCGGACCACCACCAACAACAAAACCAGCAGCACAACCATCCTTTTCATCTGCCATTCCCAACCTCCACCTTGAATTTTCCACGTTGGACGTCCAGCTTGACATAATGAAGGAGAAATTCTTGAAAGAGACCGGCAGAACATGCTCCGAATTTGATGTTGCTGTGGCTGCACTATTGCAGTGCAGGACAAGAGCTATTAATCCAGAACACGCAGAAACACTAGATTTCCATCTTGTTTGTACTTCTGATGCAAGACCATTACTGCATGAGCTGATTCCTGGCTATGAAGGTTACTATGGTAACTGCACTTCCCACGCACTAGTCACAGCTCCGGCTTCCAAGATCATGCAGGCAACAGTGACTGACGTTGTTGGGTGGATTCTTGATGCTAAGGAGAGGGTTTCTGATGAATTTTGGAAATGGTTAAGGGGAGAACATTCAGATAAGCGCATTACAAGTGTCTGTAACTATGAAACCATTGTGGTGACTGATATGGAAAATTTGGGGAGTAAAGATGTGAACTATGGCTGGGGTGCACCTGTTCAAAGTGGGAAGCTGAGTTATAGTGACCATATGGTTTTCTGTATGGTTGATGGTTCGCTTAAGATTGAGGGTGGTGTTAGAATTACTGGAAGACTTGTTAGAGAGGAGCATTTGCAGGCTTTCCATGATGAGATGGATAAAGCTTGTAATTACTAATTAGTGTAGTTGGGTGTGTGTTTCTTATAATATTCTCCTGTGCTTATATCTCAAGTAACTAATAAGCATGCAGACCGGAGATGTTAATTTGTTCTGTCAAGTCATGACAAGTTTTTCTCCCTTCACATTAATTACTTCTGTTTTGAGTGTGCTTTAATTAAAGCTTGTTAAGGTTCAAACTGGGGTTACAACTTAGTTAAATTGAAAAGTTAATGACCAAATTAAGAAAACAGTTTAGCAGATAAAAAAGATATCATTAAAAATGCAATAGGGAGACATAAAAATCATTTGTCTTTCAAGCAAGA
Source organism: Dioscorea cayenensis subsp. rotundata (assembly GCF_009730915.1). NCBI lineage: Eukaryota > Viridiplantae > Streptophyta > Magnoliopsida > Dioscoreales > Dioscoreaceae > Dioscorea > Dioscorea cayenensis. The sequence goes on along the minus strand of NC_052496.1, from coordinate 856,836 downwards.
TTATGAGAGTGAAATGATGTGTTTAAGAGACTTTGTGCGCTAATTAAGTTTTCTTGGTCACATACAAAATTACTAGCTAGCCTTCATATATACCTTACTCTAGAGCTAGCAGTAGCATAACCTTCTATATTTAATTCTACAAACCAAATACATAAATTTTTATTACAAAATCTTTCTAAGCTTTTGCAGGTGATAGAATTGGGCACAAACCATTACTATGAGCAAAATTAATTCTCTACAACACTCATGATCAGTTTCAGTTTTTTTTTTATTTTTAATCATTCTTTTTAGGTATTGCTTATAATCATATTAAACAAAAGATTTAATGCAGAGCACTGTAGCGGAGATCACAGCAGATTGTTTATTTCAAGGAATGTAAATGATCATTCTTGAGCACTAACGAAAAGAATACAAAATAATTAACAATGCTCATTGAGAATAATAAAATAATTTTAAAAAAATTAATAAACCAGAGGAGGTCCTCCGCTATAGAGTGTAGGAACACAAAAAGTAGAAAAAGAAAAAGCATGTGTAAAAACACAAAAACATAACAGAAGAAGGGAAGTCCTTACTAGTAGATGTGGGGATGGGATTTAAAAAACATACAAGCATAAAAAACAAGGGACAACACCAAAAAGAACGATGGAGAGTGACTGGAGTCTGGAGGGTGAAGTGGGCTTTTTATGAAGACCCTAAATAAAAAATTCTCACAAAATCACAGCTAGTAGGTACGATGGATGGGTTGAAGTAAGTGGCATCCAGCACATAAAGCAACCCCAACATTCTATATATATATATATGCAGCAAAACAAAAAATAAAAATAAAAATAAACATTAATTCACAAACATGATGATATCCACACTACAAAAAAATTGTTATATAGTGACAGTCAAAAATCCGTCACGAAAACCTCAGTTTCTGTCACTATAGCCATTTTCATGCTATAGCGACAGCTATAAACCCTATTGCAACAGTAAAATTTTCGTCAAATTATCCCTCGACGCTATAGGTTTATATTGACAAAAATTAAGTCTGTTGCAATATCCCTTTGGCATATACTAACATCATAGAATATGTTGCTATAACTTATACTGACAGAAATGTCCGTCACTTTATCCTTATTCTTAAATAATTCTAAAAGTTTTTACTGACGGATAATATCGTCAGTATAGCTATCGGGATGAAATTTTTAAAAGTTTTTAGTGACGGATAATACCGTCAGTATATCTATAATGTTGAAATTTTTAAAAATTTTTATTGATGGATAATACCGTTAGTATAGCTTTAGTGAAAAAAATTTTAGAAGTTTTTACTGACGGATAATACCGTCAATACATCTATGGGATGATTTTTTTATAAATTTTTACTGACGGATAATACCGTCACTATATCTCTATTTTAATATAAATTTTCAAAGCTTTTAGTGATGGATATGATGGTCTTTTTACTGACACATAATATCATCATTAAATTCATACAATTATTTAATTTATAAAATAAGCACTTATACAGGAGAGACAAAAATAAAACCACATCTTCACAGTTCTAACACCATTAGCGACCTCCAAAACAATTAAATAATGAAACATTCTGACGGACAGATATCAAAAGGCAGTAGGCATATAGATCAAAAAAGTCTGGTCAATTTACCAAAGAGTTACAAAAAGACTAGTGATAAAACAAAACACAAAACCATACACTTCTATAGAAAAGCTCACAGGCATCCAAAGTCAGCTATCAAAGGAACATAAACACTCTAATCCATAAAAGAAGAATCTATGTAGGCATTTTTCATAACATCCTAGTAATCATGTGGAAAAAAAAAAACTCAGACAAGCATTAGAGGGAGGTAATTTACCAAAATAACACTATTTCTCCACTCTAGCACAACAACTTTGTAGGCAATACTAATAGAAACCATTCTTAAGCATACAATTGGAGAAACGAAAACTCGGAAATGAAAACTCTAAAACTTTTGTTGCTGTGTCAGATTCAAATGATCCATGTCTTCTGAATTCATCATTTTGATCGTCAAAACATCATCCCATCCACCTGAAAGAAGCATTGACATTAGTCTTATTAGTGCTCCATCTCCCAAAAACTCATCCATTGCAAAAGAAGCCAATTCCACAAAGACAAGACAACCCATCACCTGACAATTATTATATAGTAAAATTGCTAACAGTGAGAGCAACTATAATTCATTGTACACATCCAGACAACAACATCACTTGTGAACAACAAGGAATTAACAAACAACATCAGTCTTTTCTGTTTTGGTTCATGTACATCCCCCAGAATGCAGAAACATTGCAGACATGCACCAACAGGATCAATACAATCAAAACAGAAGAAAAACTAGCAAACAACCAAAAGGACAATAGATCATGAAGGAACGATCGATAAGCATTGAACCTAAAAATTGTAAAACTATGTTTGTTTAGATAGTTTATCTTACAAGTTTGGATCAACTAGTTTTAATAAAATTAATTCTCAACTTAGTTTGAAATAATGATATCATTAGATGTTACACTCAGCTTGTATTTAATATAATGAATTATTTATATTTTATAATCAAATCTAAACACTTAAAATGCAAAGTCTAAAAAACTAACAACCCCATTTATATATTCATCATTTGCCCTAGTTGAAAGATTTATCCAACTTTTGTCCATGAAATAAGTAACCTAAATTAAATACAAAGATTTATCATCAAAATTGATTTCACCATCATAATCAACAAAAGGTAGATATTAACTTCAATAAAAAATTAAATAAATTGAGCAATAAAACTTATAAATGCTGGCAATGTGCAAAAGCTTGGCAATGAAATTCGTTGAATTAGAGAGAACCGAGCTAGATATTAAGTATATTTCCTCCAATATAAAAACAATATTGATAAAATTCAACCATAAATTCTAAACCTTATGAACTCTTTAGTAGCAAGAACTTTGACAATTACTTATAGCAAAAAACAAAAAAAAATTAATACTATAATAAAATTCACAAAGTCACCCTAAGCTTTGTGTATGCAAATAGATAATGTAAGCAGTACCAGCCCTGTCTGAATGATATGTGTCTGAACAACTTAGTATGGGTCAGAGAAATGGAAAGATTGCTGAACATTAAGCCACATTAATTGCTTAGGTGGGGGAGGATGGTGATGCTGATGGTTCCTGTTCCATGATCAGTGTGAAAATGAACAATTACTTGTTCAGATGGACAACTAGTTTTACTGATCTCTACTCAGAAGTGGGAGTGAATTACCCTCAGTGCCTCACCCTCACTCTTTAGGCTCAAACTATGACATTTGTAATAACACTAGCCACTAAAAATACAGAGAGAGCCTTGCTAAACAGATAATGCCAGAACAGGTAACTTTGTTCATCAATTCTCTTCTGATCCATAAAAGGACAGCAAGGCATGCTTACTTGCTTTCTTGGCTTAGGATCACCTAAAGAAAGTTGAGATTGATCAACATCTCAAAAAGAATTTGAAACATGACTTCACTGAATCTTAAAAGAAAGGGACTCTTAAGAAGAAATGAGTGGTTGAAGGACTGAAGGATGAAACAGAGCTATCACTGAGATAAGTGCAGCAGAAATAAAACCAGAGATGTTATTTATGATTTAATTGACAATTAAAAAAAAATTAATATGTAAAGCTTCAGAATTAATTAACTTGCCATCTAGTGTGATCTTCTAATTGTACCTTGCTCTTTCAAATCAGATCTAAAGGAAAATAAAGTTGGAAAAAGGCAACAGGAGACAAAAGCTGGAGTTTTCCTTCAGAGTTGATCATTGTGTCCCTTTAATTTCACCAGAAGCTACAAACTTAACTTTCTCACTTGACCAACTCTGGTTCAAATTTATGACTTATTGATTGTCCTTTAGCACACACTTATAATTAGTGTAACCATGCCTAAGTTCTGTTTTACTATGCCTTTTATGGACTTGAATCTAAAAATAAAAGAAAAATTAATAGAAGTAAGAAAGAGACAAGTTGTGATATTTTTGAATCCCTTTTTATCATGAAAAGTGCTTTTCAATGCATGCTTTCCAACAAGAAATATTTAGAGGAGTCTCCCATGCCACCACCACTGGTGCCTCCAAGACCACATAAAAAGAAGAGAGCTTGATAATTTAAGAAAAATGAAAACAGTGGAAAGAATCAAAGGGAATGTGATGATTTAAGAACCACAAAAATAGAAGTCTTACTTACTAGTTCCTTAATCCTTACTGTCAAGTATCAACTTCTTGTCCCTTTGTCTCTCCAGCTAAATTCAAAGAATATGCAGTGCTATTGATGAAACCTCAAAACAATATAATAATTCATATCTAGGATGTCTAGTTATTCATAATATATACATTCACTGAGGTGCTATGATTCTATTTGTTGAACATGATGACAAAGCAAACAATGAAGGATTAGATGCAAAATGGGTTATAAAAATATTTTTTTTTAAAAAAAAACAGGGATGAGAAAAGCAGGAGACAAGGCCTGAAGGAAAAAAAAAAGGCAGTTGTAACAAAATAAACAAGTGCACTCAACCAGCTCAAAAGGCATTGCTTCTTAACACTACTACACACCATCACGCTGTGTTCTTTAGCTGGCTCTATCTATCTCTATCTATCTCTATCATCAGCACAGTGCCTTATCATGTTGCTGGCCTATCTGTATCACACAATCATCTCCATAATTGCTCATAGTTTACCAAAGGGTTAAATACATCTGCCAGATCTTATAAAGTGGGTTTGAGTAAACCAAAGGTTCAACTAAGTAGTTAGGTCAACCAGGACTCTGGACATCAAATCACTGCAACAATTGAATTTACATGCAATCAAGCATGAAACAAGTTCATCATTTCTAGCATCAGTATCAACAGATTTTAATCTTAAGAAAAATACAGAAGAAGAGAATAAATCTAAGAAAAATCAACATATCATTACCATATTAGCAAAAAGTCAATTCACAAATTGGTCATAATCCTTACCACATTCTTCAAATCACTAGATAGCTTGATAGAAATCAGTAACCTCAAGAGATTAGGAAAAATAACCTTGATAATTTTTCTTTAATCACCTATACAATAAGATTCAGCACATACTGCAAAACACTAAATGTCAATATAACAAAAGAGGGGCAGCATTTAACTCGGCTGAGTATGATATTTTTATCCAAACAACAAAAACAAAGTTCTGTTCAAGTTACACACCTCATATCCACATTTGCAAGGTTTCAGTTGCTGGTCAGTGATGTCCATCTCCTCCGCACAGAGGGGGCACGTCCTCTCTCCATCATCACTCATGGTCGTCCTTCAATACAGTTTAAATTTCAAAGTCTAAACGCATAATGCACGAAAACCACTACAACAGTTCCGCGCCTACAACTCAACCAATTCATAGGACACTCCATGACCCGGAGCGAACAGAAACCCTAAATTTTCAAGCACAACAACAAAATCCATCCCAAACGCCCTAAAAAATTTCCATTTTTCAACAAATCCAAACAATCCAGTCCCCAGGCTACAAGATCTTCAAAATTACTAAAAATCAATCTTTAGAGAACAGAACCCCTATGCAACACATGAAAAATCTCCAAGAAGGGCAAAAGATAAAAAAACCCCGAAAAAGAAAAAAATCAAGATCCAAAATCAAAAACAACAAATTCAACCTAAAAAAACCCAAAAAAATAAAAATCCAGCAAGAAACATCACTATTCATAGCCTATAAAAAAAAGGGGATCGATAAGACGAGACCGGTTGATCTAGGGCTAGAAACACATCGAGAATCAACACCGATAGAGCAATCAGGAGATCAGGGATTTAGGGCTTACATTGGCGGGATCGTGAGGGCGGTGAGGGCGGAGCAAGAGAGCCGAGAGCGCCGGGAAGAACCAGGGGTCGAGAACGAACCAAGTCCTCTCAGTCTTCCCACTACCGCTCATCACTCACTCTCTCTCTCTCTCTCTCTCAACCACCATCACTACCGGCCTCCTCACTCCATCCCTCAACCACCATCACTACCGGCCTCCTCATCTCCATCTTTCTCTCGCTCTCTCTCTCTCTCCATCCCTCAACAACCATCACTACCGGCTTCCTCACTCCATCCCTCAACCACCATCACTACCGGCCTCCTCATCTCCATCTTCACTGCCCTAAACCACTACTCTCACCGGATAGAAATGCCCTAGCTAATGGAGTATGAGGATTTATACCTAGATTTTGATTGTCCGGCCGTGACGGAGTTTTCCGAAGACCTTCGTTCGCGCTTGATTCCGACGGTATGGTACGATCAATGGAAGCATTGCGATGGATGGTACGATGAATGGAAGGGTTCCGGTGATGGATGGAAGCGTTCAGAGAAAGAGACTGAAGGGTGAGCCGTTGAGAGAAAGACAACGATGATTTTTTTATATATATATAAATTTGTTAATATACAGTGAACCGTTGAAGAATTATTTAGACATTTTTTTAATATGTTAAACCAGTAAAAGATTAGGGTAAATTTCGATGTTAAATAACTAGATTTATAAATTTTAATGAATTATTAAAAATAATTGTACATGTAACACATTCAATTTTTTTAAAAACAAATATAATATATATTGTCTAAAAACATAACTTTTTATAATAATTAATATTATTAGTAAAAATAATAATTAAAAAAATTATTTTTTTATAAATGTTTATTTTTCATATATTTTAATAAAAATATTTTTTTAATATAACTACATATATTTTTAAACATAACTATTAGCAAATGTCCAATTTATTCGATATTTATAAAATTTTATTAGGATGAACCATTTTATAGTTCTATGATTTGATCAGTCACTATATATAATAATCGATATATAGATATTTATACTCAATAGGAAAAATAGGTGTCATTAAATGCTTAATTTCTTCTAACAATTATAAAATTTCGTTAGTATAAATAGTCTATACCTACAAAATTTGACCGTCATTATAGATAAGCATTGATATTAGCTATACTAATGGAAGAATATGCATTTGTAAATATTTGATTTATTCGATAGTCAAAAAAAGTTGTGTTGGTATAAAAATTCAGTCGATAAATATTTTTCTACTCATAGCAATTTTTAAATTATTATTGGTAAAAAGTCTATACTACTGAATTTGATCATCACTTTATAGATATATATAGTTATGGAATTTGATCGATCATTATAGGTAATAGGCATAATATAATAATAGCTATCTTGATGAACTAAATCCGTCGAGTAAATATCTAGTATTATTGGTAAAAAAATAATCTATAAACTACGAAATTTGATGATCACTATAGATAAAAAGTCGAATCTGATAATACTATATCTAACGAGAGAAATTCAGTCGATGAGATATCTTATCTATTCCGACGAGTTCTAAAAGTATTGTTTGTAAAAAAGCAGTTTTATAAATTTATAAAAATTTGACCGTCACTATAGATAAGTGTCGGTATATGGCAATTTTTTTGTAGTGCCAGCGAACCAACACCATCCCACATCCTTCCTTTGTCATCAATCGACACACTTCCATCATTCAGGTTCTACGCTGACACATTTCTAGAGCTCTAGCCTTCTACTACCCTCTTGCCGGCAGGCTTGTTCATTCTGGTGATGATGACCTGAGGATCTCTTGCACTGGGGATGGTGTCTACTTTGTTGAAGCTCAAGCTAAATGTAAACTAGAAGACGTCAACTTCCTTAAGCGTCCTCTGATGATTCCCATAGATAATAATACACCCGCAATGTAGTGGTTTATCCAGTACTTGTTTTTGCACATGGAAATGGTGGGAGTGGACGTGGCCACTAAAGCATATTTCAGACAAAAGCGGTGTTGTTGGGAAGTGGACGTGACCACTAGGCATTTGAGACAAAAGCCAGCTGGTTACCAGCTCTCATCATCATACTGGGCCACTGCTACAGATGATCACTGATCAACTCATATTAATTTCTTCATAAAAACCACAAGTAATACTATATATTGATTCATTATTCAGCAGTAGCAGCTATATATATATATATATACATATATATATATACAGAGATCGAGAGAGAGAGATACTAGCTAGTAACAATTGGCCAGTCACTATAGATAAGTGTCGGTATGTAATGATTTTTTACAATAGTGGCAGCGAACCAACACCATCCCACATCCTTCCTCTCTCCTCCAATCGACACAGCGCTGCGGGATGCAGAAACTACGCTGGAGCATGTTCGAGACTCCACGCCGGCCACTCACCTGCTGCCTGCGCGAGCAGGCTTCCTCGCCATGGCACTCGTGATCGCATGATCCAGTCGCGACGCCTGCGCTGGGAATCATGTCTGCATGCACTTGAAGCGCAAGCGGGTAAATGTAAGCTCAGAAGCCACTGCTCAACTGCTCCTTGAAGCGACCTCAGTATTGACTTGCTCAGACCTAATAATACGCAATGTACCTGCTTCCTATCCGGTACTTGTATGCACATCCACATATGGTCCTGGGAGTGGACGTCGCCACTACTAGCATGATCAGCATAGCATGTATGGGAAATGGACGCGTCACCCTATTGAGACAAAGAGGTCAGCTGGTTACGCTCTCATCATCACTTTCGACCCATGCAGATGGTGATACGACATATGTTTACACGAATGACATCCAGGTTTACAGAGTGCTCGCTGGTGCGGGATGGTGTAGCTCTCGCTACAACCATCCGGATCGGGTTGATGGTCTTTGGAATAATGAACTGCTTCAGAGCAGTGGAGAGATAGCAAGAGGCTTAGAAAAGCCAGTGATTGAGCCAATCTGGTGCAGAGAAATCATTCCCGGACCACCACCACCACCAAAACCAGTAGCACAACCATCCTTTTCATCTGCCATTCCCAACCTTCACCTTGAATTTTCCACGTTGGACGTCCAGCTTGACAAAATGAAGGAGGAATTCTTGAAAGAGACCGGCAGAACATGCTCTGACTTTGATGTTACTGTGGCTGCATTATTGCAGTGCAGGACAAGAGCTATTAATCCAGACCATGCAGAAACACTAGATTTCCATCTTATTTGTCCTTCTAATGCAAGACCATTACTGCATGAGCTGATTCCTGGCTATGAAGGTTACTATGGTAACTGCACTTACCGCGCACTAGTCACAGCTCCGGCTTCCAAGATCATGCGGGCATCAGTGACTGACATTGTTGGGTGGATTCTCGATGCTAAGGAGGAGATTTCTGAAAAATTTTGGAAATGGTTAGATGGAGAACATTCAGATAAGAGCATCATTGCAAGTGCCTCTAACTATGAAACCATTGTGGTAACTGATATGGACAAGTTGGGGAGTAAAGATGTGAACTATGGATGGGGTCCACCTGTTCAAAGTGGGATGCTGAGATATAGTGACCACATGGTTTTCTGTGTGGTTGATAGTTCGCTTAAGATTGAGGGTGGTGTTAGAATTACTGGAAGACTTGTTAGAGAGGAGCACTTGCAGGCTTTCCGTGATGAGATTAATAAAGTTTGTAATTAGCGCATTTGAAGGCTTTCTGTGTGGTTGATAGTTCGCTTAAAATTGATATGTGTACCTTAAAAACGACTACCCTTCGTATATACCATACCCTAGTGGCTAGAGCACAACCTTCTATATATATTTATATTTAGTTTTACAAATCAAATACATAAATATTTATTACAAAATTTTTCTAAAGCTTTTGCAGTTGATGGGCTTAGGCACAAACCATTAATGCGGACAAAATTAATGCTCTACAAATCAGTTTTTATTTTTATTTGGAGTACATTTGAGAAGATTTTGATTGAAAGAGGGAGTCATGGATTTTTATTGTTTTGTATCTCTTTTATTTTCTCATTTGTATGAACCTATGAGGGGCTAACCGTTCTACGGTGCCCCGGGCTTATGAGCCATGTTTCTTAGTGTGCTTTGATTTACTTGTTTTCTATGGCTATAGAGTTTTATGAGTTCTTATGTTAAATATTGTGTCATATAACTTGATATGTTTGATTTGCATAGTTGTAGTTGTAAAACTTGACGTGTGTCGATTGTTGTAGTTGTAATTGTTTGATGCAATTACAAAACTTGACATGTATGAGACTCATACTTACAATTATAAAACTCGACGTATCTGAAAGCCATAGATATGACATTGCTTGTGAGCACACGTAAGACCCTTAAAATGTACCTAATAGTCATTGAAAATAAGTCAGTACACTAATGCACCTGGGAATTAGTCCGGGGCAATAGTTCTCACTGTGCAACAACTCAACTTTTATCCACCTATCATTCCCACCTTTCCGTCTTATCTTGTTTTAGTTTAATTTCTCCCCAATCCATTGTTGATCGGTTAGAAATTAGAAGAATAATCAGTACTAGGAGCCCCCGTCCCTGTGGTTCAACAACTCTACCCCTCACGAGGTACCACTCTATTACTTGTTATGATCCATGCACTTGCGGAGAGTAACCATTAATCCTTATCTTTAGGAGATAACACTGAAAGGTCTGGGGAAAGGCTCTCAAGAATATGAAGGTTATAGTCAGAGCTAGAGACATACCATAACTTAGAATAAAAATCATTAAAATAAATTTCAATATCACTTTGAGTAGGACAAAGTCTTCCCTGGCTGTCTAAGATAGCAGAAATTCTATTCTTATGTTTGCAGATATTGGCAAAATTATGGAAGAAACCTGTATTCAAATCACCCTTTTTAACCCAAAGTAATTTAGCACTTTGAGTCCACCGAACAAAATTTTGAGAAAGAAGGGCATTGTGCCTATTATAAAGGGAATGTAGTTGCTTCTATTCTCTAGTCTCCCCTAGCCTCATCCCCTCTTACTATGGTGAGCTGGGGCCGGCCAAGACCTCCTGATTCGAGTCACCAACTTGTGAGATCATGGGCAAGAGTGGTAGGAACTAGGACTGATCGTGAACTCTCTGGAGGTAACCCTCTCTTTCAAAAGGAATCTCTCGATAAACTCAAAAATATCAATCCATGAAGTCATCTCAACGGAGAGAGATTTCCGTCTCCGAGCTTAGGAACATATGCAAGCAGCTTTGTTCAAAAAATTTCTGGGCAAAGCTTTTCCTCTAGAGCAAGTTAAGCTTGCTTTGAGTTATTTGTGGAGAAACTTTGGTTCCTTAAGTGTGGCTGAAATGCCAAATGGTTTTTTCTTCATCCAATGTGAATCTGTGGAAATGCAATCTAAATAACTTTGGGAAAGGCCTTGGAACTTAGCTGGGATGATTTTTTAGCTGTCTCCTTAGAGGGAGAACTTTCAACCAGCATTCGAGAAGCTCAGCAAGGCTATGGTTTGGTTGCAATCGCATCACAAACCTATTGAGCTGTGGGAGGGGGATATGCTAGGACATATTTCTTCTTACTTCGAAGGCTTCTTAAGGTAGATAATTTCATCCTGGGAATGTTTATGGGTGAAGTTTGTGAGAGTCTGTGTTGAGATTGATTTGTCTAAACTGTTGAGAAGGGGATTCTAGGTCGATAATGGGGATAAAAGAGTCATGGTTGTTATCCTCTATGAAAGGCTCCCGGTGTTATTGCTATAATTGTGGTTTTGTTGGCCATGGTGTTGCCAAATGTCCGACTTCATCTAGTAGTCCATCGAGCAACGAGGCTAACCAAGGTCACGGAGTGCCTAGTGCATGAGTAATGGGTAAGCAGCCGATTTTTGCGGATGAGGTTGAACATGTTGAAGGAGATGGACCTAAAGGAGTTGGTTAGGCTGTGAATGCTCAAGAAGAGCATCCTATATTTCCGGGCTGTGGATGATCATATAGCATCATCACGGCCGGGGTCGTGGCAGAGGTTCGGTGAAACGAGGATTCCGTGGCGAGGATGAGCTAAAATGTGATACGTGGCCCGATTGCATCGAGATGGTGGACAAGTGGAGGCTCTTGTAGTTCTTGTTCCGACATATGGAGGGATTGGAAGGTGTGGGGGCAGGGAAGGATTCTTCTCTCACGGTTCTCTGCATTCCAACAGTTACTATGATGAGGCCAGCAAAGGAGGAGAAAAAATGGGTGATATGGACAGTGATTTGATTGGCTGTGATGGACTTCTCTCACCTGTTGTAGGTGGTTGCGTGCCTTGTATACCTCCCGAGCCATCCGTTCTGACCGTTCGTGATCTAGACTATGTAGGTATTAATGATTGTTACACTAGGGATATGGTGAACCGAATAGATGGTGATTTGATTGTGACCAAAAGGGTTGGTGTCTCGTTGGAGGATGGTTCAGTTCCTTTGGTCATCTCTTCTAGGGACAAGGACCATCCTTCTAGTTGTCGGCCTTTAGAAGGAAGCTCTTAAGCCCCGGATCGAGGCTCACACCAAATGCTGGTAGATCATGTGGTGTCTGCTAGTAACCCAGAACCAGTCGATAACCCCCAAATGACGATGAGATGATAGAAGGATCGAAAAGTGGTACCTTGGATTCTGATGATAATATGACCCTGGGTCAATTCCAGAGCGACGTGGAGATGGAAGCTATTGCCTGCAGTGAGGCGATTAAAGGAGGATTTTGGTTAAAGAAAGGACGGAGAGATCTTTTCCAACCCTAACTATATCCTTTGCTCTAGGTTTTTTTTTCTTTACTTTTAGGTTTTCTGACTATTAATATGAATTTGATATATTGGAATTGCAGGGGTGTTTTTAGTGCTTGATACTGTTCACAGGATTAAAGAGTTTATTGCTAATCATAACCCACAGTTTGTTTGTTTGGTTGAAACTAAAGTTAACAAACTCCGGAGTTCTAGCCAGGTTTTGTAGGAGCTTTCACAAGAAGTGGGAATGGGCAATTGTTCCAACTCTTGGGATGCCTGGTGGCATTATAGTGCTTTGGAGGTTTGAAGTTGGAGCTATTACTCCAGTTGTTCAGTCTAGACATGCGCTGAACCTGGTGATCTCTGCTCAGAAGGCAGAGGAGTGGATTCTTACAGTTGTGCACAATCCTTAATTAGTTACCCAGCAGAGAACTCATTGGCGTTCTCTCTTGGGTATGCCAGGATTGGGTCTCCCCTAGATTCTGGCTCATAAACTGCTGCGGCGATAGCATAATACACCTTCTTAGGAAATACAGACGACACTAAAGATTCATCAAAGTCGCAATTTTCCCACCATCTGCTAAGACAGACATTGTATTACAAGATGCATAAGGTGTAAAATCACTAATATATATATATATATATATATATACACATATAGGAAGAACTCTGTTGTTCTCAAAGAGAACAACACTCACCGAAAGAATAAAAATTCATCTCTTTGTGGTACATACTCTGCAGAGCATGTTGTAGTCTAACTTGGCAAGTTCCATAAAAATGGGATTATTGACATTGGAAACTCCGATAAGAACATGTTTATTTAGTTTGTCGAGAGATGTAACCGTGATTTGCATATATTCTGCTTATTAGTTCCATGGGAATGCATGCTAAGCTAATTACCGGTGATACGATCTTGCCCATCCATACATCATTCTCACCATAGTGCTTAATGTACTCTCTTACATCAAGTCTCTGAAGGCTTTTTATCCACGGATTTTGCATAACATGGTTAATCTATTATTAATGAACAAGTAGAAAACATTAGATTGAGGAAATTAAGTTAAGGTCCAGTATATATATAAATATACATATAGTAATATAGATATAAATTCACCTCTTCCTTTAAGGATTTCTTTAAAGACCACTTATCTTCCACTAGGTTGTGTTGTGCACAAGATTTGAGATAGTCCTCTGCAAAGGCCTTGGCCTCTCTTAAAATTCTCTCTCAGGGGAATGAAATCGAGACAATCTACACAAGTTAAACATATCTCGAAAACCCCTTGATGTGTCTCTCCGAGGAAGCATATGAAATTTCCATTGTCATCTTTGAAGAGCTCCGGGACATCTGTTTATGCATAAGATGTAACTAATTAAGACATGATTGATTATTGTGTCATTGCAAAGAAAAAAAGTTTACCGGAGAAATGGGATAACCATGCATTCTCATTAACCGAAGGGCCATGCATGTGTCATCGATATCGGGGAGTGTAATGTCTCTTCCCCAGGACACTCCTCGTTTGCCATTGTTCCCCGCATTAGTTGCAAATACCAACATCCCAAACAAATGTTAATCCTAATCCATTCCATCGGTTGAGCAGTACATGTGGCCAAACCCTGTACACATAATCAAGAACATCGAAATTTCTTCACCGAAATGGCGATCAATGCCCGATCAGTGAATTGTATCAACCATCCAAAATGCGATCAAAAAAATGTCAATAGGATATACGCACGGAGCTGGTGGTAAGAACGAGAATCATGGCTTCGAGGATTGTATAAATTAACAGATCTTGTTTGAGATAGGTGAATAATTTTTTTAATCGGTTGAATTACCGTGATCACCAAAAATGATTGACAATAAATGTCGAGAACTCTAAACACTTGGTGTCACCAGATCATCATGTAAAGACTGCAGCGATGGGTGAGGAGAATTAAGAAACTCCCATTTCCACCTGCAGACTTCATAATCTTATCCCATTGGACCACGTCTTGCAGTGCTTCCGGGGAGTATAGCAATGTAGTATGAACTCGAATGCATCACGTCCAAAGGGATCCCGCCAATTCAAGTGCTCCATTACATACAATTAACACCACAAATATATAGATATGTGTGTGTGCATGTGTGTGTGGATTAAATAACTTGCCTTTTTAATTTTCTTCTCCCTCATAATGTGAATCTTCTCAATACAAGGGAGGTCATAAGGAAGTGCAAGTCTGATGTTCTTAGCTTCATTGAGCATTGAAGGGAAGATGATTTCAAAACCAGCTGTCCCCGAGAATACACTACAAGAAAAATTGTAATTTACAAACAACAGGTTTTCGTTTCTAATCCGTTGCTAATTCATTTTTAGAAAGCAGTTAGCAACGGAATTTTTCCTGTTTCTAAAAAAAGCTTGTTGCTAATTTTGTAACAACGGATTTAATTCCGTTTCAAAATTCAGAAACGGATTTAGAAACGGAATTAAAGTCATTTCTAATATTTGCAATCGCATTAAATCCGTTGATAATATTTGTAGCAGGGATTGCATCCGTTGCTAATATTAAAAACGAATTACACATCCGTTGCTAACATTTTGCAATGGAATTAAATCCGCTTTTTAATATTTGCAACACAATTAATTCCGTTACAAAGTTCAAAAACAGATTTAATTCCGTTGCTAACTGCTTTTTAAATTCGAAAATGTATTTTTAACAAATTTAAATTTTAAAAAAATTATTTTTTTAAAAAATATTAAAAATATTTGCAATCTATTTTTTTACATTAAAAAAATTAAATCCATGGACATTAATGTAAACATCATCCATCTTTTTCTGTTATGATCAACAATTATGATCTTTTAATCATGAATCAAACTCCATTATAGCTCAAAAAAAGAGAAGAATTTATATAACATCAAAAAAAAAATTACAATGAGAACAAAGCTCTAAGGGCCCGTTTGGTTACAAGGATTGATCCCCAAGGATTGGGGATCAATCCTTGTGGCATGTGCATGCCCATGTTTGGGCATGCACCTAGGGACATGGGAAGGGATTGAGGGGGGGTTGTATACCCCTCAACCCCTTCATACTCATCCCCCTCATTTTGGGGGGATTGAGCATGCCTGGGTATACTAATGTCTTTTTTACCCTCTACAAGTTAGAAAATGACATGCTATATGTCATCAATTCCTCTCTCCCACTTACCTTCCTTCTGAACCCTACCTCCACTACAATCATCTTCATCTTATTGCTGCCGTTGTCACCACCGGTCACTACCACTATCGCCACCGGCCGCTACCACTGCCACCACAGTCACCACCTGCCGCTGCCGCCACAGTCACCACCAGAGGATCAAGTCCGGTTTGTCCCTCCTCTTTTGTGTAATATAGTCTTTATATTTGCATTTGAATGTTTGAATTGTTGTCAGATCTGTGTTGTTCGGGTGGGTGTTTGAATCATGGAGTATCATGTTTGGATTTTTACTTGGTTTTTTTGTTCATTTATATTTTCTTGATTTTGATGACGAGAAACAATGTCGCTTTTGTTTATTATGTTGGGGACGCTTTTAATGTTTGTTGGTTTCTTTCGGGTGATGATGACATCGGAGGAGATTTGGTTTTTAACTACTTTGATATGAACACTTAACCATTTTTGCGAATTTGTTTTGATGATTTGGAAGAGTGGATTTGACGTTATCCACTGAGATTCTCAATTACAAGGGATCAAAAGCAATTTTAGTGAATGGCTTCTAAATTGGAACCTAAGTTTGAAAACTCATATTTTACTGAATTATTTTTATTTGAAACAAAGGGTAATGTTTCTTGGTTTTTTTAGGCAACTCTTTGGATTTACTTTCTCTCATGGGTATTGTGAATTAGTCATGTCTTTAGATAGGGATGGGTATTGTGAATTAATCATGCCTTTAGATGGTGTGAATCCAATGTTGATACTATATACGTTTATCTCTCCATACATTTATATATATATATATATATATATTGATTTTGCGAGTGTTTCTTGGCAAGTGTCAAAAATCTAGCTAGGCTTTCAAGGCTCACTACTCGATCACTCATTCATTTATACACCTGGATATCTGCAGTTGGGTTTCTTTTTGATCTCGATCTAAGGGAAATATGAGGTAGAGTTGGTTTCCCGAAAATGGTTAGAGTTTTGTTTCGATTGAATCATTGAGACTTGAATTAACTCATATATTGATTCAGAGTTGGTTTTGGTTTTTGATTGGTGTGTTAATTATTGTTGTACTTTTCTTTTTTTGAATTTTTAGTTTTTTTGTTTGTTATGCCAGGAGGTGATCAGGGTCTTAAAAGAAACTTTGAATTAACTCATATATTTCAGTGTTGTAATTGATTTATTATTATGTAAATAAAAAAAGAAAGATAAAGTGTTGAATATTTGGGTGATGCGTGGGTCTTAAAAAGAAACTATAAATAAAAAAATTAGAGGTGATGTATTCATTTGAAACTTTTTTTCTTTTTGAAAAATTTTTTTAAAAAAAGTGGTTTATGATTTTGACGTTTTTCAAAATATATAGTTGTTATGATTGAAGTTGTAGAAAAACTATAAGAATAAGAGATATTAATTGAAAAATAGTGGATACCAAACCACTTTGAGAAATAAAGATTTTTAATATAACCATAGTTGAAATATTCAGAAATGCCCAATGCATTGTTTTTTCTTGTTTTTCTTATATTATGAATTAGTCATGCTTTTGTATAGTGTTTATTATTGCCCAATTTAATGCATTGTTAAATTTTATTTTAGAAATGGACATCAATGAAATGGACGAGTTGGAAGAGCTTCAACTATATGCAATGTATATGTGCTACTTTTTTGTAGTGAATGTTATAATCATGGCATGTGCGATAAGGCACCGTGCTCTTAGAAATGGTGTCATTGAACATGCGATTGACTCAACATCTACTAGGCGACACAAACAACTTGACTATCTCCAACGTGTAATTTATGAAAGTGATGTAAAATGCATTGATAAACTACGCATGGACCGACGTAGTTTTTATCGATTATGTCAACTATTAAGTACGACTGGTGGGCTACGAGGCACGAAAAATGTCATGGTTGAAGAAATGGTTGCGATGTTTCTGAACATTCTAGCACACCATGTAAAAAATAGGATAATCAAATTTGATTTCATCAGATCTGGTGAGACAGTTAGCAGACATTTTCATGCCGTCTTAAAGTCAACCATACTCTGCCATAGTGTCTTGTTGAAAAAACCAGAACCCATCCTAGAAAATTCAACTGATTATACATGGAAGTGGTTTAAGGTATTATTGACTTCCATTATTTTTTTAAATACATAATAATTATTTTTTAAGATAATAACATTTTATTTATATTTAATATAGAATTGCCTTGGAGCATTGGATGGAACTCATATTAGAGTGAATGTGCCAAAAGTCGATCGAGCAAGATATCGATCAAGAAAATCTGAAATAACTACTAATGTACTCGGTGTCTGTAGTCAAGATATGCAATTTATATATGTCTTATCTGGCTGGGAGGGTTCAGCTCATGATGGCCGAGTTCTTAGGGATGCAATAACAAAGCACAATGGATTAATGGTTCCAAATGGTAAATAAATTATAATTACATTGTCATTTAGATACTAATAGTTAGTCCTTAATACAAATTTCTAATAGTAATTGTTTGTTTGTTAGGATTTTACTATTTGGTGGATGCTGGATATGCAAATTGCCCTGGATTTCTTGCGCCTTTTCGAGGACAACGGTATCATTTGAGTTCTTGGGATGATGGACGCCAACCACGTACACCTCAAGAGTTCTTTAATATGAAACATGCAAGTGCTAGGAATGTAATTGAGCGGACCTTCGGTCTTCTAAAAATTCGCTGGAAAATTCTATCAAGCCCAAGCTTTTTATAATATAGCAACCCAGCGACGTATCATTAATGCATGTTGCTTATTGCATAACTTTATTAGAAAAGAGATGACTGAAGATCCTGCAGAAAATGAACTTGAGCTTCTGCATTCGGAGGAGGACATGCAAGATGATACTGAGAATATTACAGTTGTTGATCCAACAGATGAGTGGACCCAATTTAGAGTTGACATGGCTACAAATATGTTTAATAGTTGGAGATCAAACTAATTAATAGATAGTTTGTTAGGCATGTGAGTGTTGAGAACATGTGTTTATCTTAGTTTGTTTTTTTGTGGTCCTATTTGAAGGATGATATGTGCAAGCACTTTCCTTATCATATTATGATGTGTGGTGTGTTATTTGATTGTCTTCTATGTATATCTTTGTTATTTAAATTTCTTGGTGTTATGTGAATTCTCAAAAGAATGTAACCCTTTTGAAATGGTTGTTTTTCCATGTCTTGATTTAAATTTGACTTATGGTTATTTTTTTATTTAGTATGGATTCGGATTCACAAGTAGGCCGTAGAGTACAAAGCAAACACTATTGGACAACAGATGAGGATAAGGCACTTATTGATGCCTTAATAGAGCTATCAACAAATCCAATGTGGCGGGCGGAGAATGGATTTCGCAATGGCTACCTCGTTCAATTAGAGAGAATGATAAAAGAAAAAAACTTCCATCAAAGCATGATAAAAAGCTTCACCTAATATCGAGTCTAGGGTGAAGCTTTTAAGGAAAACAAACTCATCGCAATAAGTGATATCTTACAAATTAGTGGGTTCGTTTGGAACTATGAAAGGTGCACTATTGAGTGTGAGAAAAGCGCATATGATGAATATGTTAAGGTATGTATCACTACATTTCATGGTTAATTGATAATTTAATGGATATATTTTATTGATATCATTCATTTTTCTTATTTGATGCAATGTAGAACCATAAAGAAGCGAGCTGGTCTTTATGGGAAGTGTTTTTTTCATTTTTTTCAATGATCTTGCTCCAGTGTTCACAAAAGATAGAGCACTGAGGGAGCGCAAGGGGTGACATTGGAGATGATGCGAACAATATGCTCGGGAAAAATATTAGTTTGGATGAGGACATGGGTTTCTCTCAGTTACCAACTGATGAGTTTTCCACGCCTATGCAAGAACCCCGCATCACGAAAGAATCACCCGTGGCTTCAGAAGGTACTAGTACCGCCAAATCCCGCCGAAAACGAAAAAGTATTGGTCAGGACCCTTCCATGGACACACTGAATGAAAATTTCCGCAACTTTGTGGAGACAGTTGGACCGGGATTTAGGTCGATGGCCGATGTAGCTGCTAAAAAAGATGCTAATCGTGAAGAGCATGAAGAAAGGAGGAAATTGCTACGTCAAATACTTCCATTGGTTGAAGGTCTCTCTATTCATGAAGTGATGTTTATCTTGCAGGTTTTGCCAAAACATGAAGATGAACTCAAAACATTTGTTGAGTTACCGGGCAGCATGAAACTACCATTTTGTCATGTACTTCTAGCAAGATTGGGATATATACCACCTAATCTATGAAGTATGCATATTAATGGTGTTATGTTCCTCATTTTAATGCTTTATAAATTATATGTAATGGTGTTATGTTTCTTGTTTTAATGCTTGGCTATGTAATGTATCCATCATATTATGTCAAACTCAAACTTTAAACTTTCATGTAATATGGCTAGTGTCATTTGGATTTTATGTTTTTCTTAATTTGGAGCATTCCTATAATGTGTTTTTTTTATTAGTGCATAATATCTCAAAATTTGTTAGGAATGTTGTTGTGATTTTTTTAAAAATGAGGAGAAGCCATGTTGATTTTTGAATAATGTTTTGGGTGGAAACGAAAAAGTATTGTTATGGTGTGTATTTTTTTTTAAATATTAGATTTATTAAAAATTTTTGGTGATTTAAAAAAATAACTAAATTTGGACATTTATTTATTTTTAATTAACAATAATTAAATTGTATTTGTCAATTATTAATTTAAAAATTTTATTTAAAAAAATAAATACATCAATAACTCATTTAAATATTATTTATAAAAAAATTGGAGGCATTTAATAATTGTTTCTTTTTACAATTAAGATACATTATTTAATTAAAAATACTCAAAGGATACAAAAAGTAAATTTACTTAAATTTTCCCCTATCCCCTCTCATATTCCTATCCTCATTCCCTTCAACCAAACATTACTTTTATCCCCATCTCCAATCCCCTTTCCCTATTCCTATCCCCATCCCCATCCCCATCCCTTCCCCTTCCCCATCCCCATATTCTCATTCCCTCTAACCAAACAGGGCCCTAAATACAAGTATCTCTTGTTAATTTACACCTCTAAATACTAGTTTGAGTCTACTTTTGATTTTGTGTTCTTCCTTCTTTCCACAAGATGAGTTTTCATCATTCTGCAACATTCTGCGGTTTTATTTCACCAATCTCTGCAAATGTTACACATTCTTTAAACTTAGCATGAATACCATTTCAAATTAGTTAAATAGGTACAGTTGGATTATGTGCAGACAAGCAAACAGTCTTTTACCTGTGGTCTGAATAACAATATGATCAAATTTTTTTTTCTTTGCAACCAAAACTTCCTGTCAGCCACCATCTTTGGGAACATATAATTGAGCACCACCTTTGTCTCCAAATGATCTTACATAGAAAGTGGCATTTTAAATCATACGAAGGCTAATAACCTGAACCAAAATTCATTGAAGAAAAACAAATAATTACTCCATTAAATGCCCAAGAAAGCACTATAAAAAAGATTACCCATTCCATAAAAGCTCCAAGATATAATCTTCAGCAATTAATTCATGATCATATAAAAGTGCCATAAAAACGATAACCAAAGAATGCATTGTCTTTAAATTCTGATCACCAAATCAAGCATTGCATCTTTACAATGAAGTGGAATTACTCAGTTACATATCAAATGTAGCAAGCCTTCCATTTAGCATATAACAAATTCGCATCAATACTTAGAACTTACTGGGATCTGAGTTACCCTGAGCATGGGCAACACTATGAATTATTCTATGAAGCACACGGAGTAAGTAAATGCACTATGGCAATCTGCTTGTCAATGGAATTGGTGTAAGTTCTGACATTCAACAAGCATCCATTATATGCTCAATATTACGATCACTGAAAACACAAGCTCTCTGCCAATTAGCAAAAATGTTCATGTGTAACGTTGATATGATGACATGTTAATAAATTTCAGGATGAATAGCCAGAACAACAGAACATGATCTTCAATATGCTATGATATAACACAATAAAAATGAACAAACAAGAAAAGAACATATCTTGAAGTTAAAACTCGAATAAGTATAAATAGTGAAAATATTATCAAATGTCTATTAATAGAACAACCAAGTAAAGCACAACCCATGAGATTTAAACTATAGCCCGCAAAAAACAGTTTTTTTCAGATTCCAACAGACAAAAAAGGCAGGCTTGGTTCATCTACACTGACCTAGGCGAAGCAAATCAGCGGGGAGTGATGCAGGATCTAGCTCCCAACACTCCCCCGGAAAGTCCACTCCCTCCATATCTGTGAGCTTTCTAGCTGGAATTTGATGCGAGAACAGCCTAACGTTGTCCTTCTCAAGCCACTTCACAGGAGAGAAGGACGCTGAGAATGCACTCGCCGATGTATGACATCGTATTCTACATCCATGGCGAAATCGAGGTGAGATGGAGAGAGAGTGGATGGAGAAGGCGACGGCCGGCGGAGGTGGAGAGTGGTCCGGAACGAGGATGGCGGAGGGCGGAGGGCGGAGGGGGGAGGGGGCAAAGTGGTAGAGGCGAGGTATGGGGTTGAAGAGGAGCATGAAAAGCTTTGAGGCGCCGCCTATCGCCGGAGAAGAGAAGAAGATGAGCACGAAGTGACGGCGGGAGGCGGAGGGATGTGATGGAGGCGAGAGGGGCATCGCGTTTAGGGTTTTTAATATATATATACTAAATTTAGTAACGGATTTTTAATCCGTTTAAAAATTAAATACTAATATTAAATTCGTCTCAAAACTAATTATTTTTATAATATTAATAAATTCGAAAACGAAGTAATAAATCAGTTTCTAATATTATTATGTAAATTCATATTTATTTATCAATTTTCTTAACTGTACTCATATTACTTAAAATATTAAAATATATAATGTTTATAAATTATTTGAGAACTTTTGAAATGACTCAGATATATAAACAAGACCAATAATTTTTTTTAAAAGAATTAATATATATACATAATTTAAATAGATATGATAATAACTTAAATATTAAAAAAATCATAATAATTTTCCAAAAAAAACATAAAATATATAAATTTTTTAAATGTATTGATTATTTTGAAATAAAATGATTAATAAAAAAATATAATTAAAAAAATAAAATTGCAAAGCGGATCCGGGGAATCCGTTTATAATTTCTACAATCCGTTCTTAAGTTTACCAGCGGACGGGGATACATTTGTAAAAAAATATAAAGCGGATCCGAGGGATCGGTTGGTAATTTTTACAAACCCGATCGAGGATCCGTTGGCAATTTTACAGCAGACAAGGATACGTTTTGTAAATTACAAACAGATCCTTGTCATTGGTAAAATTACCAACGGATTCCGATTGGTTTGTAAAAATTAGAAAGCAGATCCTTGTCATTGGTAAAATTACCAACGGATCCCGATCGGTTTGTAAAATTACTAACGAGATCCTTATGCATTGGTAAAATTGCCAGCGGATCCCCGATCGGTTTGTAAAATTACTAACGGATCCCCGATCGGTTTGTAAATTACCAACCGATCCCGGGATCCGTTATACTTTTACAAAAGCGGATCCTTATATCCGTTTGTAAAAGTAAATTTTGGTAATTATAAATTTATAAGTCATGCAATGTTAATTTTTAAATCATGAAAAATAATTAAAAAAATACAATTATATGTAGTGGTATATTTCATGATTTTTATAAATATATTTTTTTATGTTAAAAATTATTTGGAAATTTTTTTAAATGACTTATATATATATATATATATATATATATATCAATAATTTAAAAAGCTAATATATTTATAAAAATCAAGAGAGATAAAATAATAACATAAATAAATAAATGGTAATAATAATTGTTTCTCATAAAAATTAACTTTCTAATGAATTTATAATAATAACTTTTTTTCATAAATGGTAATAATAATTTGTTCTCAATTAATATTTCAAATCAATTGTTTCTCAACAATAATAACTTTCTTAATTTATTGTTAATAATTAAAAAATAATATTTTATGATTTACATAAGTAACAAAATTTATTCCAAAAAATAATTTTACTAACGGATCGTTCATCCATTGGTACTTTTACAAACGGATCCGAAGATCTGTTTGTAATTTTAGAAACGGACAGGGATTCGTTTGTAAAATTACCAATGGATGAACGATCCGTTAGTAAAATTACCAAGGGATGTAAAATTACCAAGGGATGTAAAATTACCAACAAATCCTTGGATCCGTTTGCAATTTTATTTTTATATAATTTTTATTTTTTAAAACTCATTTTACCTAGAAATAATCAGTATATTTAGAAAATTTCTATATTGTAAGTTCTTATTGTATTCATTCGAATTATATATATTAATTCTTTTAAGAAAATTATTGGTCTAATTTATATATCTAAGCCATTTAAAAAACTCTCAAATAATTTTTAAATAGATATTATCATTAAATACTAATCCTATATAAATAAATATCTCTATTATATATTTTTTAAATAGATATTATACATACACATATACATAAATGTTATTTATCATTTTATCTAAATCATCTTAAAGAAAAAAAAATATTTTTTAATAAAAATATAAATTTAGCAACGGAATTTCTTTCCGTTTCTAAATTACCAACAGAATTATATTCTGTTGCTAATATTAGAAACAGATTTGTAATCCGTTACTAATTTACAAACGGATTTGTTATCCGTTACTAATTTACAAACGGATTTGTAATCCGTTTGTAAATTAGTAACAAATTAGCGACGGACAAAACTCACGTTTCAACCTTTGAAACAGATGTAAAGTTTGTTTCCAAAATTGAAACGGATAAGTAATCCGTTGTTGATTCGTTGCGAATTAGTAACAGAATAATTCCGTTGCTAAATTTCTGTTTCTAATTCAGCAGTTTCTTATAGTGATTACTGTTGCTAAGACTTGGAATGCTCGTTCTCTTTCTTGCCCCTATGCATGACTTTGCCCATTTAGTTTCTCGTACTAAGCAAAA
Organism: Dioscorea cayenensis subsp. rotundata; assembly: GCF_009730915.1. Lineage (NCBI taxonomy): Eukaryota > Viridiplantae > Streptophyta > Magnoliopsida > Dioscoreales > Dioscoreaceae > Dioscorea > Dioscorea cayenensis. The sequence continues at coordinate 832,089 of NC_052496.1, read as the reverse complement.
TCTTATTTCTGAAAAAGTTCTAATCTTTCTCCTTTAGATGTGGACAGCAGGAATACTGAAAATGGCATAAAAGCCTTAGAGCAGCAAGTTTATTGCTCTATTCAGGCTTGGATGAGTTGCCTAGATATTTGGAAGAAGGTGCCTTGCAAGCCGGGCTTTTTTTTGCTGAAGTTTTGTTGTTTTTCTTTATTGTCCTGTTTAATGGTTTTAATTGTTTTTAGGACCTTTTTGGAGTTCTATATGTCAACAAAAACTTAGTGGTTACACCTAAATATAGTTCAACGTATTCTTTTGTTAATGCCATTTTTATTTTAATTGAGTTGTACCAATCCTTCTCCTTTCAGGTTTATAATTTCCTATAATATTTTTTTTTTTTCTCAAATAGAACATATTTATTATTTAATTAAACAAAATCTTAAGGACCTGGAACCACGGATATATAAGACTATTGTGTTCGATCTTGAGGTTTTTGCTCTCTTTTGAAACTTCGGAGAAAGATATATAGTTATTTATCCATTTTTTTGCAATATATATATATATATATATATATATATAGCCAGAAATTAATACCAAATGTCTTTGTTGCGTATGCTATTTTTTTAGAAATTTCAAAGGAGTACTCTGTGACAATAAATAAAGTTTATTTTAGTCTACAAACTGTACATTCCTCTACCCAGATAGTGGTTACACCAAAATAATTTAAAATAGAAAAAAAGTACATGGCGTGAGAAGAGTAATAATTGGTAGATCAAATCAAAATATAGTTAAAACAAATCAAGCATACAATTCTTCGTGATCTTTGTATATATAGTGGGAGACATGAGCTCATTAAGCTACATGCAGTGCTTATATTCGTTGCTTTCCATTGAGTTATGGATAGCCTCACATGCCTGGTTTCTTCCCGGCTTGGCTTCTCCTGCTTTAAACGTATTGGGGATTATCACACATCATCCTCTTTGCTTTTCTCAAGGAGTGGCAGCTCCAGCAAGTCCAACAATCTTGTTGGAAGCCTCTCATTAAGCTCTAATAGAGCTTTAGGCATGAATCTATTATATATATATATATATATATTACCTTGTTTTCTTGCTAAAAAATTATCATTTAGCATGTGCATGCTTCAGAGTTTTTCCATTTTGGTTTTTTCTTTAGCAGACTTTTGTTTTCTTATTTTATACTTACAGGTTGTCAATATATTGATGTCTCTTTTAATTTTTTTCATTTTACCAATAAATTTTTGGTCCATTAATATTAGTCATCTAAGAGGAGTGTTCGTGTTCTTATTGAGAAAATATATTCGAATCTTAGTCTCTGCATGTGGGGTGATGGCACAGATGATTAATTAAGATATTAACTCCTTACATGTACACATTTTTGACATGGCTTATCCATATTCGTAAAAAAATTACATTCTTACTGTACCTGGAATTGAATTATGCTTTTATTTTGCCATTTTTGCTCTACCTGTACAAACAAAATGATTACATCAACACAAAGGAGTAGGCATCAAATAAGCATTTAATAAATGATCTCACATTTATTTGTTTTCCTATATATATATATATATATATATATATATATATATATGCTTTCCTCAAGATTTACATGGAAGTCTATTTTATTATTTATTGTAACTCAAGTTGCACGTGTAGGTAATATGGTCCCTAAATATACAAGGGAAGCACAAGAATTCTTAACATCTGAGAAATTTGAACTACCAGAATGTAACAACCCCAGCAAGGTAAACTTTACTAGCTGCTTCCAAAAACCCAAGCCACAACTGTATTATATTCACAAGGAAGCTTACGATAAATTCATGCGTACATATATAAACTATGAGACCACACGTAATTGTAATTATATTGTTGCAGCCAAACAGCAGTGAAGAAAGGATGGGCACATTGATAATGAAAATCAAAGAAAAGTTTGAACTGATGAATGATGGGGAGATAAGCCCATCAGCTTATGACACAGCATGGATTGCCAGGATACCATCATTAGATAACCCAAAGAAGCCCCAGTATCCAATGACTCTGAAGTGGATTATTGAGAACCAGAACAAAGATGGCTCATGGGGAGAACCCAGTTTTTTCTTGCTCTATGACAGGCTTGTGTGCACTCTTGCATGTGTTCTTGCACTCAAGAAATGGGAAGCAGGAGAAGAGCAGGTTGCCAAAGGACTTCACTTCTTAAGGCTTTGTGTTTTAGATCTTGACAAGGAAACAGCTAATCTCATGACAGCTGGTTTTGAAATCATCTTCCCTTCAATGCTCAATGAAGCTAAGAACATCAGACTTGCACTTCCTTATGACCTCCTTTGTCTTGAGAAGATTCACATTATGAGGGAGAAGAAAATTAAAAGGCAAGTTATTTAATCCACACACACACACACACACACACACACACACACACACACACACACACACACACACATATCTATATATTTGTGGTGTTAATTGTATGTAATGGAGCACTTGCATTGGCAGGATCCCTTTGGACGTGTTGCATTCAGTTCATACTACATTGCTACACTCCCTGGAAGCACTGCAAGACGTGGTCCAATGGGATAAGATTATGAAGCTGCAGTGTGGAAATGGGAGTTTCCTTAATTCACCCTCAGCCACTGCTGCAGCTTACATGATGACTGGTGACACCAAGTGTTTAGAGTTCCTGACATTTATTGTCAACCATTTTGGTGATCACGGTAATTCAACTGACTAAAAAAATTATTCACCTATCTCAAACAGTACTGTTAATTTATACAATCCTGAAGTCATGATTCTGTTCTTACCACCAGCTCCTTGCGTATATCCTATTGACATTTTTGATCGCATTTGGATGGTTGATACAATTCAGAGACTGGGCATTGATCGCCATTTCAGTGAAGAAATTTCTGATGTTCTTGATTATGTGTACAGGTTTGGCCACATGTACTGTTCAACTGATGGAATGGATTAGGATTAACATTTGTTTGGGATGTTGGTATTTGCAACTAATGCAGGAACAATGGCAAACGAGGCGTGCCCTGGGGAAGAGACATTACACTCCCTGATATCGATGACACATGCATGGCCCTTCGGTTAATGAGAATGCATGGTTATCCCATTTCTCCAGGTAAACTTTTTTCTTTGCAATGACACAATAATCAATCATGTCTTAATTAGTTACATCTTATGCATAAACAGATGTCCTGGAGCTCTTCAAAGATGACAATGGAAATTTCATATGCTTCCCTGGAGAGACACATCAAGGGGTTTCAGATATGTTTAACTTGTGTAGATTGTCTCAGATTTCATTCCCTGGAGAGAGAATTTTAAGAGAGGCCAAGGCCTTTGCAGAGGACTATCTCAAATCTTGTGCACAACACAACCTAGTGGAAGATAAGTGGTCTTTAAGGAAATCCTTAAAGGAAGAGGTGAATTTATATCTATATTACTATATGTATATTTATATATATACAGACCTTAACTTAATTTCCTCAATCTAATGTTTTCTACTTGTTCATTAATAAAAGATTAACCATGTTATGCAAAATCCGTGGATAAAGAGCCTTCAGAGACTTGATGTAAGAGAGTACATTAAGCACTATGGTGAGAATGATGTATGGTTGGGCAAGTCTGTATACCGGTAATTAGCTTAGAGTGCATGCATTCCAATGGAACTAATAAGCAGTAATATATGCAAATCATAGTTACACCTCTGACAAACTAAATAAACATGTTCTTATCAGAATTTCCAATGTCAATAATCCCATTTATATGGAACTTGCCAAGTTAGACTACAACATGCTGCAGAGAATGTACCACAAAGAGATGAATTTTATTCTTCGGTGAGTGTTGTTCTCTTTGAGAACAACAGAGTTCTTCCTATATGTCAGTGATTTTACACCATATGCATCTTGTAATACAATGTCTGTATTAGCAGATGGCGGGAAAATTGTGACTTTGATGAATCTTTAGTGTCGTCTGTATTTCCTAAGAAGGTGTATTATGCTATCGCCGCAGCAGTTTACGAGCCAGAATATGCCGCGTGTAGATCAGCCTATGCAAAGATCAACTGTATTGAGAACATCCTGAGAGATCTTTTTGAGAGACATGAATACCTTCACGAATTGAGACTATTTTGTCAAGCAGTTGAACAGTAAGCAACTTCAAATTTCCGCTAAAAATAAATAATTATACAATATTAGAATAAGCTTTAGTACTGTTTTTGCAGATGGAATCAATCGCTTGCGTGTAGTCTCCCATTTAAACTGAAGGGATTATTCATGGCAATGCATGACACGTTGAATGACCTGGCAATCCAGGCTAGCAATGCACAAGGAAGGGACATTTTTCCATACTTACATGACATGGTAAGTAATACTGAGACAAAATACCGAAATGAAAAGCCTTCCGTTCCCTTCCCTTCAACACGGTTATGATATTTAAGGGGTTTAATTTTATCATTGGTGTGGCGCACAGAGAGTGAAGCAGGCTGAGGCATACATGAGGAACAGGGAATTGAGAGAGGACGATAAGCTGATGCAGTCAATGAGCTTCGAGGAATACATGGAACACAAGAAAGAAGTGAGTGGTGTGGGCATGAGAGTTGTTCCTGCCATGTTTCTCATGGGGAAGCAACTTCAGGATCATACTCTTCAATGCCTGGACAGCCGCTCCAAGTTCCATGACAAGATGGCCCTGTTCTTAAGCCTGTTGGATGATGTCACAAAACACAAGGTGTATATTATATCGTTAACTGTGATTATCATTACAAATAGTTTTTCTGATCTTAATAATGTTAATTATTTTAGAATAAAAAGAATGATGATGAAGAGATGATGACAAGGAGAAGAGTAGGACTTGCAGTAGAGTACTACATGAAGGGAAAGAAATGCAATGAAGCAGAGGCAGTGGGCAATATAGAAGAGATGATGAAGGAGATGGTTGAGGAGTTGGTACACGAGTATCTGAAGCCAAGTAAAGTGCCTCGCCGTTTTCGCAGGCTCATGTTCGAGCACGCCAAGATCACTAACTTCAATGGATTTATCACTGAGACTTGTTCTGCAGCAGCAACAACTGCAAATCAGATGCTTACCACGGCAATGGAGACTCCAGTTTGAACACAAGCGCACACAAATGACAATGAGTGTGCAATTATTCAAATAAATTAATAATACTTTTTATTTTTCCCATCCACCTCTCCGGTGGATGGGTAGTCTTTGTCTACTCAGTTCCGGTTTATTTTAATTTTTGTGCTCTTGTTATTGCTTTGTTTCATTAACTTTTTGCTTTGTTGCTTCTTCTGTGGATAGAAAGTGATGAGTGTATATTGTTCATTTATTTTATATCTATTTGTATACTCATTGGCATACATTAGAACCATAGTGTGGAATTCAATTCTAAATATTGTGTGTTTTGCATTAATAGACTTAGGGTAGTGCTTAAAGGCGAGAGAGATCCAAAAGAAACAATTTATACCGAAAACGATAAAGTTGGAGCTTTCTCGGCATCATTAAAACTAGAAAAAAGCAAACTGGATGGCTTACGGGCAACTTATGGTTGGTTTTAATTACGGCTGTAAGTATAGTCCAGAAGACCTTGTGGGCATATTTATGCCCGTAAGGAGGATTTAGAGTCAATTCAAAGGATCTTACGGGCAAGGCTTTCTCCCGTAAGGATGCCTGTAAGGACCATCCAGAGGAGTTTACAATCACAATGTACGTCTGTAAGGGAAGTCACAATAAGTAGACAACGAAACTTACTGTTCAGTGCTTACAGTCGTAAGCTGGACAGTAACATATTCAGAAGACTTTACGAATGAGACTTACTGCCGTAAGCGTTCCCGTAAGGCTTGCGACTATCTTCTCCAGCTCTTTTATGGCCTATCTCTTACAACCATCCTTCACCTTGAATTTTCATCTGCCATTCCCAACCTTCACCTTGAATTTTCCACGTTGGACGTCCAGCTTGACAAAATGAAGGAGGAATTCTTGAAAGAGACCGGCAGAACATGCTCCGACTTTGATGTTACTGTGGCTGTATTATTGCAGTGCAGGACAAGAGCTATTAATCCAGACCATGCAGAAACACTAGATTTCCATCTTATTTGTCCTTCTAATGCAAGACCATTACTGCATGAGCTGATTCCTGGCTATGAAGGTTACTATGGTAACTGCACTTACCGCGCACTAGTTACAGCTCCGGCTTCCAAGATCATGCAGGCATCAGTGACTGACATTGTTGGGTGGATTCTTGATGCTAAGGAGAAGATTTCTGAAAAATTTTGGAAATGGTTAGATGGAGAACATTCAGATAAGAGCATCATTGCAAGTGCCTCTAACTATAAAACCATTGTGGTAACTGATATGGACAAGTTGGGGAGTAAAGATGTGAACTATGGATGGGGTCCACCTGTTCAAAGTGGGATGCTGAGATATAGTGACCACATGGTTTTCTGTGTGGTTGATAGTTCGCTTAAGATTGAGGGTGGTGTTAGAATTTCTGGAAGACTTGTTAGAGAGGAGCATTTGCAGGCTTTCCGTGATGAGATTAATAAAGTTTGTAATTAGCGCATTTGAAGGCTTTCTGTGTGGTTGATAGTTCGCTTAAAATTGATATGTGTACCTTAAAATTGATAGTTCGCTCTAGGGTATATACCATACCCTAGAGGCTAGAGCACAACCTCCTATATTTATATATTTATATTTAGTTCTACAAATCAAATACATAAATATTTATTACAAAATTTTTCTAAAGCTTTTGCAGTTGATGGGCTTAGGCACAAACCATTAATGTGGACAAAATTAATGCTCTACAAATCAGTTTTCAGCTTTTTATTATTATTATTTTTATTTTTATTTTTATTTTTATTTGAGGTGAATAAATATATTTATTAAAAATGTACAAGCTAAATCAAACGATAGACATGGGTGGAAAAAAAAAACAATATGCCCAACAAGATGTGGGGAAAAGTGCAGTACAAAGAGAGTTTTTTTTTTATTTTTAATTATTCTTTTTGGTGTTGTTTATAATCATATTAATGCAGAGCACGGTAGCTGAGATGACAGTAGATTATTTATTTCAAGGAACTCGCATGATCATTCTTCAGCAGTAACTAAAGGAACACAAAATAATTAACAATGCTGATTGAGAAAGATAAAATAAAAAAATTCTTATCAAAATCACAACAAGTGGGTACGATGGATGGGTTGAAGTAAGTGGCATCCAGCACATAAAGCAAGCACCTGGACCCCACATTCAATGTACCCCAACCTTGATTTTCAAGCATATATATCATATATGCAGCAAAACAAAACAAAAAACAAAAAAAACATTAATTCACAAACATGATGAAACCCGGCGAAATAACAACACCTTTAGTGACCAAACCTGCAGCACCAGCGGCCGGGCAGCTGGTGAGACCCAGCGAACCAACACCATCCCACATCCTTCTTTTGTCATCAATCGACACACTTCCACCATTCAGGTACTACACTGACACCCTGCACGTCTTCATGCATGGCCGTGAGCCAGCAAAGGTGATAAGAAGAGCCATTTCTAGAGCTCTAGTCTTCTACTACCCTCTCGCCGGAAGGCTTGTTCACTCCGGCGATGATGACCTGAGGATTGCTTGCACTGGGGATGGTGTCTACTTTGTTGAAGCTCAAGCTAAATGTAAACTAGAAGACGTCAACTTCCTTCAGCGTCCTCTGATGATTCCCATAGATGACCTCCTTCCTTATCTTCCTCATCCTCAAGAACCAGCTCCCCCATTGTTCATGATTCAGGTTATATAGAACTAAACACCACTATTCTTTTGTTTCTCTTAATTATATATATATATATATATATATATTAATTTGTGGTCACACATCAATTAGCCTTTGATGTTTCATTAATTATATGATAATAAGTGATTAGGTGACGGAGTTTAAATGCGGTGGATTTGCTGTGGGTACCAGATACAACCACATGATCACTGACGGTGTTGGGTTAGGCCAAATCCTACAAGCGGTGGGTGAGATGGCAAGAGGTCTGACTCGACCAACAATTGACCCAATTTGGCAACGTGATGTCATCCCAATCCCAACCAAAACCCCACAACACCATTCCCAGGTGTCACCACCACCTTTCACACGCCTTAACTTCAACCTTGAGGATACCATCCTAGACATTCCCCAAGACCACATTGACCATTTAATAAACCAAGTTACAAAGGAAACAGGAATAAAATGTACAACGTTTGATGTGCTAGCAGCTAAACTATGGCAAAGCCGAACAAGAGCCATCAACTTTGATCCACAGGTTCCAGTTATTTTCAGCTTCACAGCAAACATACGTCCATTGTTGCACGCCCTTAAACAAGGTGATGATCTTTTATATATATATATATATATATGTATATCTTATTTTTTATGGACCTTTAATTAGTACTAGTGTACAACAACAGGTGGCTACTACGGCAACTGCGTGTACATGCCGTATGTCACGGTGAGCAGCGAAAGGGTGAAGCGAGCGCCGATAAGCGAGCTTGTGAGCTTGATCCAAGACAAGAAAGAGAACCTACGAGTTGAGTTCATGAAATGGACGAAGGGTGAGCTTGAGCAGGACCCATATGAGGTGAGAAACACGTACGCCCTGATGCATGTCACGGATTGGAGGAACGTTGGCTTCTCGGATGTGGATTTTGGTTGGGGCTCGGAAATGCACAGTGGAGTTGGCACTATGATTGACTATGTGGTCATTGGTTTCTTGACTCGACCACCTGCGAGTTCAAGTGGCGCGCGCGTCACTGCGCGCTTTGTTATGAAGGAGCATCTTGCTGCGTTTCATGATGAGATGATGAGTTTCTAATTCTTAGTTATAAATTATAATCCACGGTCATGAACCATGATTCATTAATGTATTGGAGTACGTACGTTATATATATTGAACAACTTAATTTTTTTCCTGTCTGTCAAATAGATATATATATATTTGCAAACAAGAGCTAATCAGAACACACTTCACAGCAGTCAGTAATATTCCTAGACAGATATCCACAATGTTCAGGAAACATCCAGGTTAACGGACATCGGTGATTGGATATCGATAAGCCGCTCTATGGTTTGTAGCTGATCATAAGGTGCTATCTGCATGACATTATTGTGCATGATTAATAATTAATTCCTATATATTCAAGTTGTGTTCTAAAAGCATAATGATAGTGCTTGATATATAGATGGTAAGACGATTGAGTTCACCTGGCTAAACCCATCTGGCCAAGTGATTGAAACTGCATAGTTTCCCATTGGTCTTATATCTTCTGGCTCGATGTCTTCTGGAACATCGCCATATTGTAGTTTTTGCTCACCAGTCCATTCATCCTGTTTTGAAGTGGATATTGGATATTCATTACATGCTTAGACAAAATATATATAGAGAAAAACAGAGGACATGGACACCTCACCAGGCCATTCATCTTGTTTTGGAGTGGGTACTCATAACACAGTTAAGAAAATATATAGGAAAAAAAAAAAGAACAAAACAGATGACATGGACACCTCTATGTACAGAGACGGCGCCAAAAGGCCTCATAATTTATTGGAGAACAAAATGCATCTAGTTGGTGGCTACTTCTATATATGGCTTCTCTTCTAGAATGATCTTTATGTTTCTGACAAAATCACTATGCAACTTGCAGATTGAAAGGCGTAGTTATAGCAACTATAACAGCATAGCTTAACAAGAAAACTGTGTCATTTAATACTTCGTCACTAGAAAGTATGTGCATGGATACAGGTATTTTTTTGCCAACAAGATGCAACAGAGAATAATGATTTTTACAGAATAATGTTCTTGGCACCCATTGAGAATACATTTATATATAAAACTATGAGCTTTTTATGCCTTTCTATAAATAGGTCCTGATTTAAGCTGAAAGATACTCTCAACTAAAACAGAGAACTTCTTACAAGATGCTATACTCACCACACTCTGAGCAGACCGATCATTCCTTCTCACCGTTGCAGGGTGAAGTAAGAATTCCTCATCTGAATCAGGAACTTTCACTCTGATTGCTCTTATAGTTTTATCATAGGTTACAGCTGTCGACACTGAAAATTTGAAGGGAAAAAAAAAAAGATTTATATGTAAATGGGAAGATCATTAAGAGTTCACATGCAGCGGTCCAAATATTTCCTGCACAGCATGGACCTCTGGAAGATGGTTCACTGATAGCAGTTAAAGATAAGACATTCTCTAACAGCCAAATGAAAGAAAAGTCCAGCTGACTGGTTATTTTCTAGGAAAACAACAAAGCAAGAAGTTCCTTTATTGAATGAAGACCTACATGTCTCACAAGTCAGTGTCACAGTGGAGTTGGGCATTAAGGAGCAACTTACAGAATAGATAGCAAATCGAAATGATGGCTTCCAAAAGAAAAAAAGAAAAGTAATATTCAAGTCAATGGAGTTCTAGACTTTCACTAAAATCAAGCAATTCACGCCATTATCTATAACGTCCATGAAAATAATAAAGCAGTAAAGGAATGATCAATGGCTACAAAATCACTATAAAAAGTGTAATAAAACCTTCTATCATCGAATTCAAAAGTTCAAAACAAGTCCAGTAATAAAGATATTAAAATTTTAAAATAAAATATACAACTACAATTTCATTGCAAAGAATAACATGCAGCAAATTCAATGAGGAAACTATACTTTAGGGAACGAAATTCCAGGCAAAATATTGATCACCTTGTTGGCGAATTTTAGCACATTGTTGAACGACACAAACACCAAGATTTTGAAATGTTTTGGCTACTTCACTGAGAGGATCAGCAACCACTTCAGGCATTCCAGAATCTCCTGATGCTGATAACTGTCACAAAACAATCACTTTCATATGAGTTATAATTTCCTGCAGAAAATTATTTGATAATCTAACATAATAATTCAAGAAATTCAATATAAGATACTTCAAAATGCACACAGTAGAACACAGTGCCATCTTTATTTTTTTATTTTTTATTTCAAAATCAGAGCCCTTATAAACATTAAAAGATGAATCTAAAATAGAATTAGAATTCAAAAATAGATAATTAGGGCTTTTTTAATCCATTGTAGTAGAGAAGTGAGTTACTGTCCATGAGCTAAATCAATTTATACATGTCGAAATCAAATGGCAGACTACAGAATAAGGATGTACATCATAGAACATAAGGTGGAACATACAGTTGGTTTGATTGGAAGATCAAAGAGATTTGGTATCCCAAACTGCTTCACGACCTGCATAAATTGGAACAAATTCTGATTATGGAACTATAGAAAATCAGATCGGAAATGAAAGTCTAAACATTTAGCCATTCACATGCCTGAGCACCAGAACCTTTACCAAAGGGGTAATACCGTTTACCATCACCATCAAAATAGCACATGTTCTCCACTACAGCCACACAAGGAACCTATAGACAGACAAATGATCAAAATGATCAACACTTGTCCCAGATGTTTGTATCAATACAACTCAAACAAAAAATATAAATTAAGTTATTCAAACACAGTCACCCATACATTGATCTGGAATATGGACAGGCCACTAATAACTAGGGTACAAGGCTATAATGCTTTTAAACCTAATTTGTTACGTAAACAAGCAAGAGCAACCATATCCATCAAGTTGACACAGAATGGAGAACTACCAGTAAGTATTTATGTTTACACAAGGTAGTGGTTTTATTAAAAGTAACTTCAATAAATATTGAATGCTATATCATGCATCTACCATCTACTGAAGAACAAACCTTAAGCTTTGAAAACATACGAACTCCTTTCGCAACATCAATGAACGCTAGCTTTTGAGGAGTGGTCACAATCACAGCTGCAGTCAAGGGAGCTATCTGAAATTTGATTATATATTCATCATTCAAGAGAAGATGACACTGAACAGGCTCACATGATAGATATCAATCGAAAATGATAGGAAAAGCTAAACCTGGCATAATGTAAGCTGGATGTCACCCGTCCCTGGAGGCATATCAATAAGAAGATAGTCTAGCTCTCCCCTGTATGGTGCAGAAGCATGGACTTTACCATCAGAGGGCCATGATTTCTTTGCATACAACTTTTAACCCACTACATGAAAACCTCCGGAAAAGATTCATGTTACTTCCATGATCTGTCCCACAGTTTTGAAGAGTAGGCCACACAGATCAATTTTATCAATTTTGTTTGTGCACTTTAGAACAGGACCCAAATGGTATAAAACATGGGATGACGTTCATATAAATAAAATGGTAAGCACGAGGAAAATTTTAAAAATCCAACTTGATGATCAGCGCCTTGTTTCCTTTTAGAACTTACGACATATTTGTATACGTTGTGAATTATTAAGATTTACACGGTGTAGAAAGCACTTTTCAAGAGAACTTTAAATTAGACATACCACTCAGTAGTAGTGAGTAGTTGATTGATTACTCCTGAAACCATTGGACCTCGCATTATAGCACGCCCTTGTCCAGCGAATCCAAAAGAAACTAATTTGACACCCAAGTACTCAGTTGGGATAATAGTCTTTGTAGCTGGGTTCTAAAGGGCAACTGCTTCAAGATCATTAGAACAAAATTTGCGACAAACAAGAAATGAGTTTTAGCTAAAAACATACCATTTCCAACAATCGGTTTTCAGGGGAAACCATTGTTGGCAAACTTGGACCATATACATCAGCATCAAATATGCCAACTCTAGCACCCATTCCAGCTAAAGTGTATGCAAGGTTTACAGCAACTGTAGATTTTCCAACACCTCCCTGCGTATTTTATATCAAATTAAGGTCTTAAAAATGTAACCATAAAAAAAATGGATAGATTTCTTGGTAAGTAACAAGAAAAGTAACAGCATAATCTAATTTGTCATGAAACTCATTCATCAATATTCAGAACAAATTATTACTTAAAGATTATTTTAGCATTTTTATGCTCTAAAACGTGAGAAAATTTGATGGGGTTTCACCTTGCAACTTGAAACTGCTATGATATTTGAAATAGACTGTAATCCCATTGGAAGCTCCCCCGCATAAGCTGTTCTTGCAGGTTGCGCAGACATTGTCACATTGACATTTTTAACCCACGGGAGTGCAGCCACAACTTTGTTTGCCTTCTTTTCAAACTGGAGGGAAACACAAGATTAGAAACACATTTTAGACAATGAAATCAGAGGCAGAACAAACTGGTGTTATTCTGCACCTCATTCTACAGATCAAAATTTCGGAAAAAGAAATTTCTTTTCGAGACATTTCCCCTGTTTTAATAATCTGGCATCAAATTCATATACAAACCACCAATTGTGGTGCATCTATCGTTGTCAAGAGAGAAAAAAGTTCATATCTTGAAACAAAGTGTTTCACCTTGTTTTCACCCAAAAAAAATGTTGCAGTTCAATAACCTCCTTCTTTTTCTTTTTCTGGGTTGGTTTATGAACCACACAATAGCTGAAGACAATCTAGAGATAGAAACATAAAAACTAAAAACCAAAACCCAGCACCAATTACCTCATCCTTGATTGGGCATGCCGGTGTTGTAAGCTCCAAGCGGAACGAAACCTGACACGGAGAAAGGAAACATTTAGAATTGGGCTAAACTTTATACACACGCACACACACATGTAGAATCTCAGTTACCTCTTGTAAACTTTCATCAATGTTCAGGTCCTTGACAAAGCCACAGGAAACAATATCAGTTCCAAAATCCGGGTCAATAATCTGGGACAGAGCATTCAAAACATCATTCTTTGCTGTATCAACTGACAGTACTGGAGTTCCAGCTGCAAAACAAACATGAGAAACAAAACTTTTCTTTTTATTCTCCATAAGTTTGAGGAAAAAAGAGAAGAAAAAGGATATATGAAATGGAAAACCTTGAAGAGAAGCAGGTCTGGTGAAGACCGAGCTCCTTGAAGTCAGTGGCCGAGTGAATTGCTCATTGGGATGAGTTTTAGTGAAACGAGCAGAACCAGTAGATAGAAATGAAGGTTTCTTTGTAACTGAATTCATGGAAAGAATAGTGAGAGAAGAAGAAGGCCACCATTAAGAGTTGATAAGAGAGATTAGAGTACCTTCGAAGGATGGAGATCTGCTCGATATTGGAAGTGGGAAATCGGGAGGACTACGAAGAAGCTGCATTTCCACAAAGAGAGACCGAGAGACAGAGAGAAAGAGAGAAGAAGAAGAAGAAGAAGATGATGATGAATCGATGATGATGATGGAACGAGGCGAGGGATGTTAGGAGCCATAGATTTCATTGTTTCCCATATCTATACTATATCCAATAAGCATTCTTTGCTAGCTTTTGTTTATTGTTTATTTTTTATTTTATTTTTTTATTTTATTTTATTTTTTGATAAAGTGGATAATATTGTTTATTAATCTACATTATTTCTCGATTTTTTTAAAAAAAATTACATTTTCTATATATATATATATATTTTTTTCTTTTTCTTTTTGTGCCACTTTGATCTTTTCTGATTGTTAAGTAAATGTTGACAGATCAATAATTTTTAAAAATTATCAACGCAATACCAACAATCCAGTAGTTTATTGATAACCGAATATCTATTAAAACTCTATAGTTCAAATAATTAATGATGACATATTTTTTAAAGTGCAAGTAATAATTATATATATGAATGATCTCAACTCCATTGTGTATACTTGCCCTACCTCACTTGCTTCGACACACTTAACTTAGTTTAAAAAATATATATATATTTCAACACAATACCATTATGTTGAAAGATAATTCAAACCCTCCACCACCTTATCTCAATTCTTCGGTGTGAAATAGACCAGTTCGGTAGTTTGCAAGGTTACCTTTAGCATAGAGTAAAGTAGTTCAATAGTCGATAGATTACAAGATTCATACCCTTCAAGTTATAAATTCAAATTCCATCTCGCAATATTTTTTATTTTTTATTTTTTGGTTGGGAGAAAAAGGAATCGAAAACACTTCTAATTCGAAACCAAACATGAAATTTAGGAATAGTGAAAGTTTTTTTTATTTATTCGCACGTCATGTATATTCATTTTTTGTTAGACAAAAAAATAATAATAATAATTAACTAATAATAATATAATATTATGGGGAATAAATGTTCAATTTTGTATGGGTTTTAAATAGGAGCTCCTTGAACATTAATGCTGCTTATATGATCATATCCACTGCACTTGATTTATTGAACAACTGAACTGGGCCGCAATTAGCACTTGAACATTAGGAGAAAAACCGGGGCGCAAATAACAAACTGAGAGAGCACCACTCACTGCATTATAGTCTTTACTCATAAAAGCCAAAATACTAGACAACATTATATATGATTTCTGAACCACAAAGCAGTCTTACTGCAAACAAACAAACACATCCACAATTGGGGAAAATGAGAGGAAAAAAAAAAACACATGCACTGGCATGTGTTTTCTTTGGAAAAACACTTCTTAGTTCTCCTATCCAGGTTCTATCCGTCACAAGCTTCCACCACAACTAGATGAAAACTGCAAGATGAACAATGGCAAATCATATGCATCTGTTTGAATTGTATCATTAAAATTGTATATTGAAACAAAATGATGAGTTGAACACCCACCGAAAATCAAACAACAGAATGCCACCAACCCCAGCTGTCAAGATGGTTATGGATCCCGCATCGATCACAGCAAGAGAAGGCGTTACACATAACTGGTACAAGTTGAAATCATAATAAAAGATGAATGTTAATCACTAGGTGTTGTTCCATAATAGCCATGCGATGAGCACAGAGACCAGAAGATTAAACGAACAAAAAGATGGAACATCAAGGAACTAAACCAAAAAACCAGTTCTCATGTCATTTCCATAATAACACAGGCAGTGCTTTCTGTTTTAACTTTAACTTTCAAAACAGTAAACATAATGAAGACAATAAGATGAAACTCGGCAATAAAAAAGGAAAGAAGAAATGCTTCTTGGGAAAAAAAGACATAATTTGCATATACCTAGAATATCTTGGAGCGAAAACAACCCAGAGTGTTCCAGATTGGAAGCTGAATTATCACAAAGGGCTAGGTCATGGGCCTGAATAAAGAATAAGTGCCCTTGTAAGTTCTAGCATATGACAGCTCTGTCACTAGAGTAGATAATCTTCAACCCACTGACCTTAAGCACTAGTTCATAAACTCCATCTTCATGTATTTCATTGGCCAAAGCTCATCTCTGAGTATCTATCACAATGCAAAAAGGCAACAAATGTGAATCAGTACATAGAAAAATTAATCAATTGCAACATGCGTGAAATCAAAAATCATGCAAACAAACTAGTGCTGATGTTAAAAGTTCACATACCTGCGAGGCTTATTCTTTTGGCGCTGCCCATATTCATCACTTACAGTTTCTGTACAATAAATGATCAAATATATTAATATATACATGCAAATATACATACATATATGCACATAATATATACATATATATACCATGCCAAATAAATTCAAGAAACAAGGAAAAAGCAAAAGTTTGTTCACATCTTAAAAGAACAGGAAGGCATTAACAATACCAGATCCTTCAGGTTGCTTCCATGTGTCAGCAGGTTTGTTCACACTAGACTCCCTGCTCAGACAAAAATTGGCCAAGTGAGAGTGAGTGAGAGAGAGACAGAGAGACAGAGACAGAGAGACAGAGAGAGAGAGACCCTTAATTTCAAAAGAAGACACAAAATCATTTTAAGAATAAGCATAGAAACAAACACACACACACACACACACACACACAGAACTAATTCAATAACTTACTCCATCAAAGACCAAGAAAGATGTAAAAATCAACTTCAAATTAACATTTATTTGATAGTTGATGAAGCAACAAACATTACATCGCAAAACAAATCTATGAGCTAAAAATCTGATAAAGTTAAAAAGACAATAAGCTGCATTAATAATAGCAGCAGAGTCCAACTTACCGAGAAGCAACAGAAGAAGACTGTCCAGAAGAGCGGGTAAAGTAAGTACTATCCAGAGCAATGTAAGGTGAACCATAGGATGCTCCTAAAGCCCCAGAAGCACCAGCAAGTAGTGGGACCCTAGAATTAACAAGGGAAAACAGTCAACCATCAAAACATGTCCAACAATGCTAAAGAAAAAAAATGAGCAAAAGGGGGAAAAAATTAAAAGGATCTGTTAGTGATTGAAAACTGTTTCCTCCCATTGTTTTATGAAGATATGAAGATACTTTCACTCTTACACATTTCAATGCACAAAGTGGAAAACATTATTATAAACAAATAATTTAATTCAAGTTTGGGTTAAAAACAAAAGTAATCACTTTCCACATTAATACAGCAATTAGCTAATTAAAGATAATAGCCAGTTGCAGAGAAAACACAGCTGAAATCCTAGAACTCCATAGGGAAAAAGTCTCTTCATGATTGATTTTATGGACAAACTATGTTTATTGTCATTGCACTAAATGTATGTGTTTCTCTTCTACAAGTTGTGTGCTCAACCACCAACAACTATGAGAGATCAATAATCAACTAAACATAATGAAGAAGGAAACTAGCTTACCAAGTCATCTCTGAATTCCCAAACCCAAGCTGAGGTTGGGCCACATATCCTGGAAGTGCCATACCAACAGCAGGAATGCCACCATGGTGCTGGCTACCAAATTGCATAACTGCAAAAGCAACCAAAATTTAAGAAAAAAAATGTTATTAGCACATAAACACTCATGTTTTAAAATTGAAATAATACATAAAGGAACCAGCTATTGGCAACACTTAAGTCTAGAACTTCAAGTGGAAGATTTCAAACTTGAAGAGGAAATCCGGTTTGAAAATTAGTTTCCACATTCACCAACTCTCATAATTCAAGACATGAATAAAAAGAAAGTAGGTTCCAAAAAGAGAAGAAGAAGAAGAAATAAACAACACCAGACCTGGCAATAGTGCTGGAGTGCCAGGGAAGCCTTGATCACCATGGACAAGACCCATAGCTCCACTTCCTCCTATAACCTGATTTCCATTATACAGTAACGCTCCTTGGTTTCCGGTTTTTCCCTTAGCAACCAGTGCAGTTTTGGATTTACTTGCTCCAAGAGGAGACTCGGTCTCTCCAACTTCAGATAAACCTGGCAATGTTTGACTGACAGATGAAGTTTGAGATCCACTGCTGGGTCGTGACCCCAGCTGCTGAGTTGAAACTCTTAATGCAGGCTGATCTGGCATAGAACCAGGACGCTGCAAAAAATTAGAGGATTGTGTCTGTGTAGCAACCCTAGCAGCTTGGTTAATCGATGACATTGGATGTTTATTAAGTGGTGCACTAATGGTTAGACCCCTCCCTTGAACAACAGAATGTGAAGATTGAGCAGCACTGATCAGTGGTAGTGAAGACCCTGATAAATGAGAATTGGCCAATGGTTTACCAACAAGGCGGTTAGAGTCATCCATATACAACCTATCATGGTTAAGAGACTCCATGGTCGCTTTTCCTCTTGGTATTGAACCAGGTTGTGGGGCTGAAAAGTTCTCATGCAGATGCATAGGAGATGAAAGAGTTTTGCTGCTAGTTCCGAGTTGTCCGTCCCTTTTATGAGCAATAGGGATGTCTTGACTGGAAGAGCCCGAGGGATAAAATGGTGGTGAGGCAGAACTTAAGCTGGAGGCAAACACTTGCTTGTTGGGAATGACTGGTTCAGATTGTGCGTTTGATGAATGTAACATTTGTCTCCCTGCGCCAGTCTTCACTGTCTGCTCTTGAGGCTTTGCAGCTCTGCAAAAGGCAAATAATAATAAAATCAATATTTTGTGGAGTGAGGGTATAAGAAAAAAAAACATACAGCAAAAAAAGTCCCACAGTCCAAGTCCAACATAAAGGACATCCAAGTCCCCTCTTAACCAAAGTATTAACATTCTTGGGAAGAAAAATAGTTACTCGAAATTATGCATTGTGAGCAAGAAATGGATAACTCACTGCTTGTATTGAATTCTGTGATTCGTACTGTCACTCTTCAAGAGTGTATCATATCGTCTTGGCCCTCTTCCCCTTACAGTTCTGAATGCTCGATTTTGGTTGTTTTCATCATTGAAAGCCTGAGGCTTTTTTTCCCGAACATAACCACGACCAGCACCTCTTGTTCTTCTGCTGCCACGACCTCTAAAACGCCCTCTAGGCATTCTCTTTTCCTAACATTCAAGTAAGAATGCACATTTTAAAACTATGGGTTTGATAAAGAACAACCAAATACACCACATAACAGCAAAACAGAGGTATGGACTAATGGGTAAGCAGTAAGGACTATAAAAGGATAAAAGTTCACCAGAACTCACCTCATCATCTTGCAAATTCATCTCTTCAAATCTATCATGCACCCAGGCCCGCTCATCTTTCGATTCCCACAGCTTCCGCCCAGCATATAGTCTCCTGAATGAAGAGTGTTATAAGTGTAGAAAATTAGTTCTCAAATAAGTAAATAAAAATCATAGACAAACCATAACTCAAGTTAGCAACAGTTCAAATTAATAATGAATATTAATGCAAGAAAAGATAAAATAACAAGCATATGAACTACATGATTCAGAAAAAAATTATAAGATTAAACATGAGGATGTTTATTGCACATTACCGATCTAAGGGAGATGGAAGACTACACAACTACCATCACAAAAAATGTGGAAGCTGCTGCTTCCTAGATAAACCATACCTATAGCACTCTACAGGATAATAACAAACCACCAACAGCATTGAATGAAACTGAAGAAGAACAATATACAACATCATCAACCTACGCTAGCCAATATGTGATCACTTGAGAAGAAAACAAACAAGAGAAGAGAAGAGGAGAGAGAGGGAGAGAGAGAGAGAGAGAGAGAGAGAGAGAGAGAGAGAGAGGCCTGCACTATACACAGCTTAGTTCCCCATTTGATCAAGTGATATCCTAGATTAGGCAATTGAGACATCAATCAAATGACCAATTCAAATCAATAACAGACAGGGCTACCCGCTTCAGACTAGGAAGCCAACTCAGTCCAATGACAAACCATTCCTCAAAGAATAATGCAACTGAAAACCACATCAACACCAGTTCTATTTCACCGCATCACAGGGTAAAGAGGAACTAAAGCGACTTAGCATCCATAACTCTACTTCTAATGGTTAAAACACCCACTGCCTGACCTACAAGGTAAACAACAAACGCAAGGGCAAGTGCTAGTGTCACATAACTTGATGACCTTCAAGCCCATACAACTAACTACAGCTATATCATAATTGTAAGGAATGTTATTCCAGCTGATGGTTCTGACCAGAGCCCTGTTGAAAACTCAATATCATAAAGTGGATAAATTTATAACAATTGAGACTAGACAGACTAGTTGATAACCTCAAAGAGATTCACCTAAGCACTTTATCATATGCATAACTGCTCGAATTCCACAACAACCACATTGGAAACCCCTAGGTATATCACAGAGAGTAATTAAGAATCCAATAACATATCATAAAGTGAATAAATTTATAACCGAGACTAGACAAGCTTGTACGAAACCTCAAGACCATTCATCTAATCATCTAAGAAGATGCAAAAGTGCTCAATTTCCACAAAAAATAAAACCACATAAAGGAGAACAATTGAGAACTCATTCTAGGGCCCAAAAATACAGCAATGAGCGACTCCAACACCATGGAAAGAATAAAGAACATGAAAATCACCTGTGGCGCCCGCGGCCATTCTCCTGAAACCGGTCATCGTGCATATAGAAAGCCCCAGCCTTTGGGACGGCAAACGGCTCGCTAGCCTTCTTCTCGTCTTCGCCCCCTTCTGCCTCCCCTTCCTCCCCTTCTCCTCCTTCTTCCCCTTCCACCTGATCGTTTCTCCGATACTCTAATGATTCCCCTCCAGTCTCCTGCGCCGTCTCAGCACTGCTCCTTCCTTCCCCAACAACACCATTGGCGCCATCTTCAACCCCGGCTTCCTCTCCAAGTTCTTCCTCTCCTGCACCTTCTAGCTCCTCCTCCTCCTCCTCCTCCTCCTCAGACCCAAACTCACCCTCATCATCATCCTCGTAGACCGGAGCCCCACCCTCTCCATCCGACTCACCATCAGATCCAACCACCCTCCTAGTCACCCGCTCCCCCGCATCCGATCCTTCACCCTCCTCATCATCGCTCGCCTCCCGCCGCCGCATCGCCACTGGACGCAACGTCTCTTCCGGATCACTCTCATAATCCGATTCCTCTCCCTCTACCGCCATACCCAAGCCCAAACACCCCAATTCCACCAAAAACTCAAACCCTAATCCCGAATACCAGACAAAATCGAAGGATAATTCAAGATCTAGGGTTACCAACAGAGATGTAGAAGCGATCTATGGATCGCCAGTGTCGGAGATTGAGAGATATTTTGGTAGCGAGAGAAAAATCGGGGCGCGCTGATAATGAGATGGCGAGCGGAATCCCTGCACTCGTACGTTTTTTTATTATTACTCAGTTTGCAACTTTGCACTCCCCCCCCTTCGTAATCCTTATTATCAAAACACCAGACCCTTCTCTGCCTTTTATTATTTATTTATTTATTTATATTTGTTTTAAAAATATTAAAATTTTATTCCTATTCTAACTCGATTCTCGCGTATAAATCATACTTTAAATGATTGATTGAATTTACTTTTTTGGAGTGAAAATTACAAGGATTTGACTGGATTTTGAATTAATGACGATTAGATTTTTTTTTTTGAATTATTATCTTTTGACAAGGATAACTGGATAAGTATTATATAGTTTTATTTAATTAAATTTTGAAATTTTAAAATTTATTTATTAGCCCGACAGAATAATGATTAATATTATTATGAAATAATAATGACAACATTATGGAGTAAATTATTGTACTTGTTGACAAAAATTTTAAACGTAAAGCACGATGATTAGCATATAAAAATAAAATAAAATAAAATAAAAAACACCACAACACAGAGCATGTGATTAATTTTATCCCAAAAGAGTTTACCCTGGTACAATCTCTTCTCTCATCACAAGCTCATAGCTCAAAGCTATGAACAAATGCTTGTGAGTTGTAAGACAGTATATTTCAATTACACTAATCAGTATTGTAGTAAATTTACCTACATATGAAAGCCGGAATAGCTGACCACTCTCCTTTGTTTCTTAAACAAATGGAGGGGGGGAATAATTAGAATTACATTGCAATAAAGAGCTTCAACAAAAAAGATAGAACAAATTAAGCTGCCTTTCATTTCATACACCCTTTTTCTTCTTCTTCTGCTCAGAAGACTTGAGTTTCCTCCACTTGAGAAGAATTTGATATGAAAGACCAGAGAAAACCATGAACACACTACCCCACTGAACAAAGGAGAGGGGATTACCACTTAGAAGGCTGGACACCACAATGCTGACGAACTTTCTGGTGGTAGTGATGGTAGTGTTTGCAAGGGAACCAAATCTGCTGATGGTCAAAAATATGAAATTCTGTCCAACTGCACCACACAGGCAGAACATGAGGATGTCCCATGCTGCTTCTGGATGTTCTTTGCAGAAACTCACAGCCTCATAACCACTTGCATTAGGCCAACCAAACATGAAGAGAACGTTGTAGATGGTTCCCCATAGGTTCATTCCCAGCATTATGTCCCAGGCACTTGTCTTTGGATACCTGTGTAGAAGAATTCAAGAGAGTTTTTTTTTTTTTTCAGATTTTGTTATTTCTGTTCGGTTTGACATTATTCGGGTGGTTTAAAACTTGACATTACCGTGCTGATATAGAATCCTGAGTTGCATTTGTGAAACCATCAAACGCCAAGTTCAGGAAGCACAGCCCGTAACCAAGGGGAGCATTTGGATGAGCAAGCTTGCTAATGGTTTTTGAGCTTGTCTACAAAATTAGGTTAAACATTTCAGTAAGAGCTTATTACTAAAGCAATCAATCTAGCATTTAAAAACTAGATTGCAACTAAGGGTATCTAATAGCAAAGTACAGTTTCTATCAGCAATGAAAGTGTCACTGCAGACCCTCTTTAAATATCCAAAATTGATGAGAGCTATTTACCTTTGACAGTGCAAAGACTGAGACTCCTCCCGCAACCAGGAAAGTGCATAAATACTCAGAAAAGGTGTATTTAATACCATAAACAAGTGCACCCATCAGCATAACTGCAAAAAGATCAAGTATTCATGAATTTGTCAGGGTGACTATCAATCTAATCACTTCCCTAAACAATGAAGCACAAGTGATTCTATTCATATACAGCATGAATAAAAATCTAAACTTCATATTTTTATGAAATAGGCAATGCATGTTAGCTGAAAGTAAATCACTTAAGTCGAGCATTTATTCTGAGATAGTGCCAACATCCTAGCCACTGATGGAGAATTAATACCAAATTCAGAGCAACTGACTGGGAAAATATTACAAAGGGCAGATATTGTTGGCAGCTTGACATTATGTAAATGGTGGTAATGAACTCCAGAAGGAAAAGCACAGTTTGTATATTAAACAATGAAGGCCATCCTGACCCCACATTGACAAGACTACATATTTCACAAGCTAATTGATATATATCAGCAAAAGCTAAAAATTTTCTTAATCACCATTTACATGAGGAAGTATCAAGCTGAGATTCAATTGCCATGCGTTAGGGATAAAAACATTTAGAGGGGAGAGAAGACAAGTTTAAGAAAAGCAAAAAAAAATTATACAAAAAATATGTCCTGCATAAAATGTGATGGTGGTACTACAAAAGAAGTGTAAAGCTACTTCTGTTGCGTTATGTGATTAAATAGACTAAGTAACGGATTAACATGACAGTCACCCCTCATGATGATGAAACATTAATAGGGAGGCCTAAACTGCTTGGAAGCAACAACGAGATATGGAAAATGGGAAAGGCCCAAACGCAGTAGGCAATGAAAACAAACATGGTAAATAAGTACTAAAGAACTCTTCCACATCTTACAGCAGCTTGCCAAAAAAAGCTAAAAAAAACATTTTTTTCTTAAAATAAGACATATATTAAAGGAATGCAAAATCATAAATTGATCACAAACAGACAATTGTATGAGCAATCGAATAAGCATTCAAAAGATCAAACAGAGGAGCGGATGCATTTTGAATAGAATCAGGGTCTAATAAATGGAGTTTAAAACAGATTGTGTTCATACTAAAACTAGATGCAACACCTGCTATGATAAATATCTCAAGTTTGTCACAAAAACTCTGATTGAACTCCACAAAACAATACTATGGTAAATAAAACCAGCGAAAGGTAAAAGAGAAAACTTTGGCTTCCAAAGAACATAATTGGAAACAACAAGCTGATTCACAAAGGACAACACTTTTATTCAATAATTTAAATTATAAAGAAGAAGAAGACTCACCAGGAATCATTTTTGATGATTTCGCAAGAACCTGCATGCACAGAATGAGCAAAGCGAAAAAAAGAATCAGTAAAACTGATGTGCAAACTGATCATTTCACAGTCATGCATCAATGTTCAAGCAATGGATATGAACATTTGATCGGATCGAATGAATAGATAGAGATAGGGCAATGCCTGAGCAGGATAGCTAATATACTTCAAAGCTTCGATTCCCATCGCGGGACCAATCGTGTTGGTGATGCTCGCGCTCCAATAGCTCCACCACGGAGCTACCCCCGATGACGATCCCCTTGACCAAAGCTTCAGCACTGGTCCCAATCAAAATCACACCAAAAAAGAACATTGTCAGAAAACATAAAAACCCGAAATTTTTCTCAAATTTAAGCAGTTTCTATTCACCAAACTTACTAATCAACGACCAGACGAAACAAACCAAGTTCTGCGCGAGATTCAGGAAAGCTAAATGCTCGAACCGCTTGCCATCCGGCCCGAATCTCTTCGTGGACCTGAAGAAAAGGATAAAAAAAGATCAAAAACAATGAGAAAATCGGGAGCGAGGCTAGAAAAGAAGAGATCGAGAAATCAGAAGAGAAAACTCACACTGTTTCCTGGAGGACGCCCTGGGTGATGTAGGCGGACCAGATGCCGGCTATGCAGAAGGAAAGGACGAGGACCCGGCCAACGCCGCCGCGATACTCCATTCCGATGGACTCCGCCGGAGAAATACTAGCTCCGGCGATCACCGGCGAGATAGAGAGAAGAAGGGCGGGGAATGGATTTGAGGGAAAGCTTCGAAGACGCGGAATAAATTTAGTCTTGGGAAACGGTTTGTAGGAATTGGATTCGGGAGGAGAAACGTAACACTTGACGCGTGGCAGTGTGGTATTGGATGAGTCGTGTTTCGTGGATTTCTATTGGTTGGAAGGACGTAGTGGGTTGCTAATATGGGGTGAGAATAAGATTGAAGATGAACTCGAACCCGAACTCGAATCCGGATCTGGATCCGAATCCGATCCGACAAGGCGCCCGGATCCGATTTGATTGAAATTCCAATGGACTTGGACTTGGTCGTCCACGTGTTTGGGAGACTGAACCAAGCCCATGTATAGAGATATATATATATTAAAAATGAATAAAAGTTATAAAACAGACTAAAATAAATATAATTCAAAAGATATTATTATAAAATAAAAAATAAACCAAATAACTCATGACCTAACGGTAATTAACCCTATGTAAAAAATAGAAATAAAATATTCAAATGTCTTAAATTTAAGACTTACTATAATGAGTTATTAGTTATTATGGGTGATGATCAATTTAGATCTATAAATTTTATTAAAAATAAAATAATAATAATAAAAAAGGCATGATTATATTAAAGCTATACAAATTAAAATGACACACAAAATAGCCATAACTAAACCAACCGAAAATAAAAAAATAAAAAAAAATATACAAGGATGAACTCAAAAAGATAAATAATAATTAAAAAAAACACCAACAATAATAAATGATATTTGAACATGCACCGTAATTGACAACGACAATAGATTTACCACACAAAGCTTATCCTTTATAAATTTTTTTTAAAAAAAAAATCATTGTAAATATATGGGCCATCCGGCCATACATGCAATATAGTACAGAAACCAAACCATTAAAGATAATGATTTTAAAAACATATGTTCAACCCCATAAGTTGACCAAAGCGGCGGCGAGGAATAGATTATGTTTTTTTGGGTTAGGAGGAGACCCGGGCTTTTCTATCTTTGGTGATTTTTCATTAATGCATGTGGTTTATCCACCTTTTTAAAAAAAATATTCAAAGTTCTTATCGGCTATAATTAATGAATCTTTTACATAACAACAACAATTTGTTGAATTTCTCAAAGCGCAATAAATAAATGGTAGAATACTTAAAAGAGAAAAATCATCACTAATGTTTTTCACACAAAATCAGTATAATTAATTATACTGCATCTTGTTGCTGCCTTCTGTGCTCCTGCAAAGCAAATTCACAGGCTTTAACTGCATCTTTTATTGTGAGAAAAATCCAATCTGCTCCAATTAAATCAATAATGTTCCCCGTAATTAACTTTTTAATGATCTCCAACCTCGGATTACACAGAACCATCTGCAAAACATTTTTTTTTTTAATATAAATCATCAAAATTTTCATACTAATTAAAAAAAAAAAGACGTTAAGTTTCATTTACCTTGGTTCCTCTTTTCTTCAGGTATTTATGAACTTCTTCAAGCATTCCAATGCCTGATTTGTCAATGGCGGTGGCTCCTGTATATATGAAATGAAATCAAATCAAATCAAATAAAGGTGGAAATCAACCTTAATTTAAATTCATAATTATGATATATAAAAGAGTAGCTAGGATCTCATTTCAAGGTTGAATCAGTGGCGTATATTATTTATACTTACCACCCATATCTAGTATAACGTAGTGTATATCGCCTTGGGTTTCACTGAAAGATCTCTCTTCATTTTGCACCCATCTTGTGATCCTGGTACAATAAGTACGTACCAGGAGATATATACTTAAAATTTAAGAAAACAAGAAAACCATATATAGATGCATGCATGTAAATGTTAAAAATTACCTCTCTCTAAGGTAGTTTGCACTGGCAAAATAAACAGGAGAGCCTACATTCAGAATTAGAATGCCAGGGATGGTAGATGCATCGGGATAATGCTCAATATCTCGATACATATTGGTTCCTTGTAACCTTCCAAGTTTGCAGGTTATCGGTCTGGCCACACATAAAAGAGCTCTGATTATTGACAAGCCAACCTACAGTGAAGATAGAGGTGATAATTAATTAAGTATATATATATCTAGTATATATAGACTGAATTGCAATGCAGCAGAAATTAATATATATATATATATATATATATATATATGCTTACTGAGATCATAAGGCCTTGGAGCATAGAGAGGAAGGCAACACCAAGAAAAGCAGCCATGCAAACACAAAAGTCAAACTTATCCACCTTGAAGAGATGCACCATCTCTTTAAACTCAAGAAGCCCAATCATGGCGACAATGATAATGGTAGCCAGAGCAACCAGAGGAGTGTACTTGAAGAGAGGAGCCAGGAACAACAGCACTAACATCATGCATATAGCTTGCACTATATTTGACATTGCAGTCTTGCTTCCGGCGTGGGAGTTTACCGCCGATTTGGAAAATGGGGCTGAATATATATATATATATATATCGAGAGAGAGAGAGAGAGAGAGAAAGAGTAAATATCAATGACCTGCATTAATAGTGTTTTAAATTATATACCAACGTACAAATTCAAGGCTTTACCTGTAGTAAGATAACAAGAAGTGAAAGAGCCAGCAATGTTCATCAAACCAAAAGCAATCATCTCTTTGTTACCATCAACGTGATGATTTTTCATTAAAGCAAGGCTCCTGCCAACTGCTATACCTTCCTGATAATTTAAATGACAGAAACCATAGAAAATCATACAAGTATAATTGTTTTGGATAAAATGAATAAATGAGAGATCTAATAAGACCAAACAGTAGTATAGTAATGTATTTACTGCTAGAGCAATGAATCCAGTTACTGAGCCAGCTTTAACTGCATACTGCAGGTAAGGAGGAGTGAAAACCAAGTTTCCAATGGAGATGGGATTGAGTCCTTTCTTCAATGGTCCTACCTGCAGCCCATAAATAGTTTGCAATATCATTAATTAACAATGATATTCTATTCGCAGCTAGGAAAGTAAAACATATATATATATATACTTACTATTGGGATTCCATGGGTCGCTCCATGCAAGAAAAAAGCCACTAAACCTCCCACTATCACCACCACTAAAGGAGAAATAGCTGAGACCCAGAACAGTCTGGGAACTTTGAATTTCTATCAACGTGAATGACAAATATTTAGTAACAGTAACCTATATATTCATCTATAAAAAAATAAAATAAAATAAAAAGAGAGAAGAAAAATAATTCTCACTTACCAAGTACCTAGTACCAAGTAAAAAGGCAAGGAAACAGATCCCCATAACAAAGCTTTGCCATTGCCACTGAAAAATTAAACAAGAAGAACAAGCAAAGCAAATTATCACTGAAAAACTTATTATATTTTCCTTTTTAAAAACTTTCAAGGAGGCTAATTAATAATTATAATGTGATAACCAACATCATCTCTGTATTCAAAGACAGCATGAAGAACTGAAATGACATCTGTTTTGGTGGTGAATCTCGTCATCCCAAGCATTCCTTTCAACTGCTGCATAATAATAAGGATCGCTGTGCCTCCCATGAATCCAGTAATTGTGGATCTTGACAAGAAGTCCACTACAAACCCTAATCTGAACACAATCTCAAATACAAACAGTTTAATTAACAATTCACAACGTGAAAGTCCCCAAAATGGATCAACCATATATATATATATATATATGATGTATATATACCTGAATACTCCTAGTGTCATTTGAATAATTCCTGTGAAAAAGGCGGCCGTCATGACGATGCCAATGTAAAGCTTCATGTCCTTCTCCGGCAAGATGACTTGCCGGATAATCGAATTCAGTAACAACGACGAGGCCGCCACCGTCCCAACAGCCAAGTTCTTCGAGCTACCAAAGATGGCATACACCAATGGCGGCACAAAGCTCGAATCTTTTCAATCAATCAACAGTTAATCGATTTAGAATACTTGGGATCCGAGATTAAAATCGAAGAAGAGATCGATTGAGACTCACAGAGGCCGATGATTGGGGGGATCTCGGCGAGGCGGGCATAGCTGATTCCCTGAGGAATGGCTAAGCTGGCGACGGTGATTCCGGCGAGCAAATCGTAGCGAAACTCGTTGAATGTATACCTTGGTCCCCATTCTAAGATGGGGACGAAGTACTTGAGAATTCTGTGAGCCTTGGTGCGTGGTGGAAGGTCTTGTAAATGGCGGAAAGGATCGTCGGGGATGAAGATCTCCTTCAATCTAGATCGGAGTGTGACTGCAAACGTCTGGGTTCCGGCGAAGTTCACCTCGTAGCGTACCTCCTCCGACGTGCTCATCGGTGTTAGGGTTTTGCCCCAAGATCGAGATGAGAAAGAGCAAGAGAAGAGAAAGACGAGAATGGTTGCTTCATCGTTATTACGTGTTATGTTTGTAGGGAAAATGAGGAAAGTAACAAATAGTCCCTCTCCAGTTCTCAATTATTTTAGAGTCCTTATATCTGGAGTATATCTCATCTTTGTTATGAATAATTTAATATTTTATAATTAGGAGGATGTTTGTGAATGGTTTATGTGCACGAGTGGAACTTTCGCCATGTGGGTCGATTTCAATGGCTCTATTATTTCCTTAAATATTGGAACTATCATTGAGAAACAAAACGGATGTTACGGGTTGGATAAGATGTAAAACGGTGCTTTGGATCCGGGTATGATGTTCAAAGTTTCAAACATTTGTATTAATTTTTCAAATTTATTATTATTTAAAATATATTTTAAATAATGTGTAGTTGAATATAATTTATTATTTTTTTTTCTTTACCTAGTGTTTCACCTCTGATGACCCGGGCTTTCTTTCTTGTTTGTCTGTCTTCTTTCTCTCCTTGTATGCTGTGCAATGAATAAATGATTTATCTTTTTTTAATAAATAAATAAAAATATATATAATTTATTAAAAATTATTAAAATGCATTAAATATAAAGAATAATTTTGAAAATAAAATATTTAATGTTTTATAATTTTTTAAAAAAAATAAGGACAGGTCAAAATAGTGGGAGGGTGTCGTAAAATAGTTTAACAGTATATAGTGATTTTTTTTAAAAAAAAATAGGGAATAATTCTTTATAACTGGATTTAGAAAAAAAAATAATTATTATTTGTATGATCAGTTATGTAATTTATATTTTACTTTATAAAACTGAAGGCCATATAACATTATAAACATTATATATTATTGTTCACTAACAAGGCTTTATGGATGCTAGTTAACAACTCACCTAGTTCTTTTTCATTATAGATACACATATCATACATGTCTAAATAAGGGATAAAAATATAAGTCAAATAATTAAACACTGTTATTGCGCATCGTACTCGTTTAATTGAACCTTAACACAACTCTCTTATTTGATGAGAGTGGACCAAGTCAGAAGTCACCCAACAAAGGTGCAAAATTTTCCTGGAGGCGATTGCATCAACTGCCACCTTTTAACATGTGAATAGAACTCATTCTCAATATGAAAACAGGACGGTCTTATTTTAATATACATTAAGAATTCCCGGCAAAAGAAGCACAGATCCACAGGAGCTGATAGCATTGATATATTTCTTCTAATTTGGAGGTTGAAAACCCTAAACAATTTGAAGAACATTTTCTTCTGATCCGGAACTGAATGCACTCCCACAGATTGTATGAGATGGAGATTTGGCAAACATGATAACATCTGCAGTCAAACATCTGCAAACAAAAATATGTATGACCAAAAAAATTTGGAGAACTTAGGGAGAAGACAGCAGACACTGAAATTCTAATGCAATTCCAATCCCTACAATAGAAGAATTGCCATTTTATTCACTTCCCAACTCAAAAGATCGAGGATTCAAATCCATGACTTGTCCATATTTCTCCAAATAAAATAAAATAAATCTAACGCAATGCATTAGCTCAAAAGGAACTCCCGACTTCTGTTTCAACTATATAAACAAAAAATAGATGGAGTTGGTGTTGTTCTCAGATTGTGCCAGACATCTGATAAAATCACAAACTGGTATCAACTTTTGAGCAGAGCATAAAAATTGGACTGCCAATGGGAAGTTAAATTACAAGCTCTGTGGTGAGGATGGATAACATCAGAGGTTGAGATTTGCCCTAAAAAGCAGATGGTAGGAAGTGGACATTAGTACTGCATGCTATCATAATTTTAAGGCATATGTATTTAGGGAATGACATGTATTTGGTTTTTCCTTGACCATAGGAGTCATTTTGTGAGGCTAATCGATGTTTTTCTAGTTTCTACATAAAGAGAAATGCTTGATTCACATGGCTAGTGTGATTGGAAATATTAGTAAGAAGCAGAAAGAAGCTTGAAGGGGAAACAGACCTGCACATGCATTGAGAAATATTACCCTTTAGTCTTCAACAGGGAAGGTTATGACTCATAACTGATGGGTTTTGAGAGAAATATTTGCTTGAAAATCACAACAAAGAAAAGAAGTACACCAGCCATGCCATGAGAAAAATGAAATGTTAAACTCAAACGTGTGTTTCCTTCTTTGCCATTTGAAAATCCCTCTTATTCTATTTATATCTAATATCTCCTTTGAAATATTTTGGATAAATTCAGAGCAGTGAAAAGGATCTGAAATGCAATATAACTAGTAAATACAGAGCATCAAAAAACAAGAAAACATATACAGCCCCATGTACTCCCACAAAGAAACAGTGCAAAGTAATCAGACCATATTGCTCCTCACAATGTAGGTGAATGAAATCCACCAAAAAGCTAGTGTTGTCTACTAGTTCAAGTGCCATATAATTTCATGAGTTGGACAGTTAACAGAGGATTAACTGAAATGCATGTTATCTCAATAAGCACATATCACAGATCCAGTTCATGATTTCCCTTTGCTTTGTAATATATGATGTTAGTTAAAAAATAAAATAAAAAAACAGAAATACAAGTAAAACAATTGACTCTGAATTTTATGAAGGAAAAAAAAGGTAAATAACAGAGCCAAAAGAGAAGAATAAATTAACATCGACTAAGACCAATTTGAGACGAGTCAGAAAGAATCTATGGCGTGTGCAAGAATCTTAGGTGAGGGATATAAGCCCCAGTGAGAAAAATACCACTTACTTGAACGTAGTCGTGACATGGGTATTTCACGCATTTCCCGTCTAATGCACAACCACTCTCCCAGCAATGACATCAATGCCAGTCCGGTACCATTTACAACCCACCATGTTACGGAGGCAGGCCATCCACCATATACAATGCAAATAAAGAGGTGGATGATGTAGAGTGTGGCAGAAAAATCCAAGCACTTTTTGGCTCGCTCATTCAGATAAAACATGTACACTGACCTGCTCAAACAATAAAATGAATATCAGAAAAATTAGCTTAACTGAGATGGCAAGTTTGATGCACAACATCAAAAGCAACTGGTTTTCATATCCATTTTAAATTACTATATTCAACCAAACATAAAAAAAAAAAAAGTAAAAGAAAAAAAATAAAAAGTAACTCATCTCAGACGCCACAAATCACAAAATAACAGTAAATTATCATCTTGTATAAACATTTAACTGACAACTGACAAGTGAATAAACAATGCATCATTACACCGAATATTAAAAAAAGCAAACTTTTCATTTCTTCTATCCAGCAATGCCAACAATCTGTGAAGATGATCTCGCAAGTGTAAATTCATACAAGCCAGTGAATCACAGAATAACAACAAATATATTAATATAATCATCTCCTAGGCGCCCGCAAGGATTACACAAACAAGTGAGTAAACAATGCGAAATAAAAAGAATTACCCGGCAAGAGAACTGAGAAGAAACGCGGCGATTGCGCACCATCCGGTAGCCGAGGAAGCAGTGAGAATTGAGAAATCAAACAAATACACCAGGCTCAAGCGAGAAACCCGGAAGCCAACGAAAATGAACATGAGGAATCCAAGGGTGAGATAATACAAGCACTGGAGACAGACGATCTGGGACAAGATGAGCCACGGATCCCACACAATAGATCCATAGAACATGGTTCCTCTTGTTAATCCCCCAAAATGACCATCCCACAGGAACCCTAGCTTTCTCCCCTTTCGATCTCTATTCCAAATGGGAGAGAAATTGAAGCCCTTCTCCCCATCACCATCGATCCAATCCAATGCTCTGAAATGGAAACCCTAGTCGTCGAAGAGGATGATATCGTTGCCGTCGTCCTCACAAGAAGAACTGGAAGCCCGAATAGCTTCGCGTAGTGGTTTTGTGGTGAAATTTATATATTTTAGATATATATACATTGAATAATTTTAAAATAATTTATTATAAAAAATATTTTAGTTCAATTATTTCCAATTTTCATAAAATTATATTTTTTAAAAATTATAAAAATTGAGTGAGAAGTGAGAACTACTTGTATTTCAGCTTCATTCATAATTTTTTGTTTTTTATTTTTTATTTTTTATAAAATTAATAAATCATAATTTATTAAAACAGAAATAATGAACAACAATTTAAGAAGAGTAGAGAGCTCAAAGCAACAAACAGACCAAAAAAATAGTTTAAGAGCAGAAAGAGCTCAAAACAACAATATAAAAATTTTTTATTTAAATTTTAGTAATTGAATGAGTGACAAATTTAAAATAATTAAAAATAAATAAATAAAAACTCTTATAGACAAATAAAAATAAATAATTATATTAAAAAAAAATTGGTGAACATTCTCCCAAACTATCTACTTTATCTTGTAATCTTGGAGAGCTGGGCTTTGGCAAATTTCAATGACACAGCTAAATAATTTTACTAATGCGGTTAGTTTTACGTATTTTGATTTACGCTAGGCTCTAATTTTTATTTTTATTTTTAAATTTTTTTTATAACTCTGTTTCAGTGTTTTGTCTTAATCAATATAATTTATTATAAAAAAAAAACTTGCAACCTTCAATTCAACTCAGCACTCATCCATACGGAATGATTAATCCAATAAAAAAACCAAAGTGCTAATCCGGAATAATCATTTCATTCCCCACCACAAACTAGTTAGTGAGTTAGTGTGCACAACACTAAAACCAAAAAATTATTATTATTATTATTATTTATTAAAAAAAACTATTGAAAAATCTAAAAATAAAAAAAAGCTTGTAAGCCAGGAAATGCCACGTAGGCCAAATCAAGTACTCAGCCAATCGGGAAGTCCCACGTGTCCACATAAGCCGGGCTAGTCCGACACGCATGCACCATCCATCCTTGTCCGGCGAGCCACGTCATCACCTAAAAAGATTTTTTTTCTTTTCTAACAAAACGACAAAAATTGCCTCATGTGACGAGCAAACGTCCAAAGGCCACGTCTTTCCACCGGCCTCGAACTCTCTCGAAGTTGTCGGTCATTTTCTCCGCCCCAAATTCGTCTTCATCCACTCATCTTCTTCGATCTATAAATCGTCGCTGACGAAGTTGGAGTCGGCGAAGTTCATCGGAATCCTTGTGCTCGTGATCGGCCATTCCGCTTGATTTTAAGGAGTTTGATCTCGTTTTTGCTATTCGTATACATCTTTTCCTGAATTAGCTCTTCGATTTCCTCTAATTTCATTTAGTTTAGGTAATGCGTGAGATCCCTTGATCGTTTTTAATTTTTCCTAAGAATAATATCTGCTTGATTTTCTTCTATTTTGATTGTTTGAGTGGTTGAGATGTTGAGCTTCTTGGAAGGAATTAGAGGTTTTGATAATTATACTGATGTTTTTTATTTTGTTTGCTATTTGTTTTATGCCTGTGGATGAGCTTCGATTTTGTGTATTGTTTTGAAAATTTGCTTGCAATATTTGGGAATTTTAGTGTCATTAGTTGATTTGCTCAGTTTTATTTGTAAATTTGATGAGAAGATGTGCTCTGTGAACTTGTTTAGCTAGGATTGCACAGTGTGACCTGGGAATTGTATTGGCATCTTGAAACCGATTGTATTGTCAAGAACTTCATGAGTGATTGTTATTGTTATTGTTATTGATGATTGTATTTGGGTACACCAGTGAACTGTTCTGATGCTATGCTTGTTCTAGATAGCAGTTGATAATGACAATAGATTGGATTATTCCATTTGTTTTGACACTGTGTGTCATAAGTCCTATGCTGACAGACCTTTTAACCTGCTGAGGAAAATTTTAACTTCCCTTCAGTGCTGAACAATTCTCTGTATTCCTAAATAGTACAAATTCATTTATTTTCTTAATGAAAATTTAAGACTTTAAACAAGCCTTATATTCAGTTTTCTGCAACTCAAAAACTTCAGTGAGTGGCAATTTTTAAAATAGAATTAGCATCAGAATTGAAGGCACTTTTCCCATTTTGCTCAACTGCATTAGTCACGTTCAGCCATTTGTTGGCTTGTATATTTTTCTTTATCAAATGATATGCTTTCTTGTGTCTCGTGTACCTTGTGTTATGAGATCATGCAGCTGAAACAAACATCTCAACAAGTATGCCTTGTGCTACTACCACTTTGTTCGTCTTTTAAGGCGAAGGAAGGTAGGAAGCAGAATCTCGCTTGCAGGTTTGCCAGTTAAGACATGTTGGCAGGGAGCATGGTTGTGGCAATTGATTTGCTAGTTAGTTTTAGTTGGGTAGGTTTCCTGGTATATAACAGAGTCAGAGGAACATTCCCCTGTAGTAGAAAAGAACATAAAATGAAGCTAGATATCGATGATAACTTCTTGTAGCTGGTGCAAGTGAGACAATATCCATTCAATGTCAGAAAATTCTCATTGGATGGGAAGAAGTGATAGCGACCAAGGTAGGCCTACCAAAAGGTCCTATCTTCTTGGGATCATCAGATGACGGAAGTAACCCAACGTCTCATCCCTTTCTTTTCTCAATTTTTCATTTTTTAGGAATTGATGTTGTGGTGTGTTGTTCTTACCAGAATCTATGGCGCATCTGTTCCTGAGGCACACTTTTATTCAAATTCAAGCGATCAGATATTGTTTGGTCACTATTCACAGCAGGAGACGGATGAATTATTTTATGCAGGATAGTTTATGTCTCATGGAGTTCTTATTGCTCCGCCTTTGATGAATTTGGAGCAGCCCAACATTACTTGGATTTTGTGCTTGGAATCTCAACAAGCAATTTACTGCAGTGTTATAAGCTGGTTTGATCCGGCATAAATGATTTCTACATCGTTGGATGCCTTCATGTCTGCAGGTTTGCCAGCTCTTTCAGGTGCTTTGCGATAGGTATTTGGGCAGAGAAACATTGGTCAAGAGATGGGACTCTCAATCGATCTCTGTGGGACTCATGATTCTGGGGAGCCCAAACAGATGCATTATCCAGATGAACAAGAAAATGATATGAAGTTGGTCACAGAGTCCTCCTTGCCATCTGATCAACTGTGCTTCTCTTCTGAAGAAAATGAATGTGATACAAATGGCAACTCAAATGAGGAAAGAGGTCTAATGGAATATGGGTATGTTGGTGTTGTTGTTTTTTGTTATTATTATTGTCATTGTTATTTTCATTTTATTTCTTTATTTTCCATTCGGCCTTGCTTTTGTGGTTGTTCTCTGAGTATAACTCAGTGTTCTATTCCAAGTCCTGGATAAATAGCCTGGAAGACTGGATTTTAAGATTAATAAAATTGTTATACTAACTGACTAGGTGAAATCAATTCCGGTGCAAGCCAGTATGTTTTAAACTTGATAGCTTGTCAATTTTGTGAATGGTCGTCATTCGACTGATTTTCATTTTGAATTTTAACAGATGTCCACACTATAGAAGAAGATGCCACATTCGAGCTCCTTGCTGCAATCAAATTTTTGATTGTCGACATTGTCATAATGAGGCAATGGTTAGTCTATTTCCATCTCATTCCAGTTTATGAAAACAATAACAGTTTTATTTACTTTGATGGAAATAATGCCTATGCAACTTTATTGCATTTCT
Source organism: Dioscorea cayenensis subsp. rotundata (assembly GCF_009730915.1). Lineage (NCBI taxonomy): Eukaryota > Viridiplantae > Streptophyta > Magnoliopsida > Dioscoreales > Dioscoreaceae > Dioscorea > Dioscorea cayenensis. The sequence continues at coordinate 795,053 of NC_052496.1, read as the reverse complement.
GCATGGCCAATAAATTTTATTGGCAGATCCTTATATGTGTTTCTACTGATACTGGATCCATGTCTAATTTCAGAGCTTCTAATGTGCATGCTATCTGGTAGAATTTAGTCATTTTTACCTTTGACGTGCATTTCTACTCCTTTTTCAATCATCCTAATCTTGTAATCAAACAAAAGACAATCTATTCTTCACTGCTACATTAAAACTAACAAGGCCATTGATTTGCTTAGCAGAATTCAATTAATGTTGACAAAGTGCATCGGCATGACCTTCCACGCCATCAAGTGCAGCAGGCAAGATCTGTTACTTATATATTCAGTTATTGACATGTATTCTTATGCTTAAATTTGCCTTTTTCATGATTTGCTCTGTCTATTTCAGGTGATTTGTTCGCTTTGTGGCACCCAACAAGAGGTTGGTATTAAACTACATCACGTGTTGTCCCAACATTTTCTTTAACTTGTAATTTCTAGTGTGCGTTTGTTTTTCTAGTTTGTTCTTTTGTTTCTCGACTTGGTTTCTTTGTTCTGCTTGTGTTATTCCTGGACCTTTTATTCTCTGTTTCTTTTCAATAAAATCAGCTTTTAACACTTTTATCAAAAAGAACAGGAGTTCTGTGCTTCTGATCAGAATTGTTTATGGCAGCGCACGGTGGGTTTAGTTTGCTTTGCATGATTGTCATTTGATCTCCTTTATTCAATTTTCCTCTCTATTATTTGAATATTGGTCTCTGTTGGTAATGTATGGCTCACCCACCCTTGATATTTAGGTCAGATTTGCTAGTTATGGTGTCAAGATCATCTTAGATGGCATTAGCTCAGAGACCTTCAGGCAGCTAATTCCTCTCTTTCTTTACTTTTTGTATACTTAATTATTTGCTATGTGCACACATCACTGTTGTGAGGTGTTCACTTACTTTGAAGTGATTGTCTATGCCAACATTTAGTTTCTGACCTTAATATTTTGCCAACTATCCTTGGAGAGATGTGATACTACTAGCCACCGGATTAACTGATATGAGAGACAATAGAACGTACTTGAAATGGCCTCTTTGTACTTTTCCTATACACTATTCTAAAATTAGTTGCAGTTATCAAAGAAAATATTAGACTTTTATTTTTGAATCCAAATACTATGCAAGTAAATATCAGTAGCATGACTGGTTGTGACCATAAGTCTTGACTAGTCTTTTGCACAACTGATTCTATCGTCTGTTTAGATTCTTATGTCATTTTTTGGGTTGAAATTGCTACCCAACAGGTCCGCCAGGTGTGCATTAATTGCGGTGTATGCATGGGAAAATACTTCTGTGCAACATGCAAGTTGTTCGATGATGATGTGAGTTGATTTCCCTCCTTTGCAAGCTTATGTTCATATCCTTTTGCAATCCACAACTTCTATTTCTGGCATTTGTACAGATTATTAGAATGTTTTTTTATTTTCTTTTGTACTAAAAAGAATATCTATTTGCTACTTTCAGACCTCAAAGCAGCAGTATCACTGCAATGGTTGCGGAATCTGCAGGTTTGAACTTTGATTGTTTACTTATCTTATTTGTAGTAATTTCAGTTGGTAGTTTTTTTCCCGATTATTTAGGAAGTGAAATGTATCTAAACTCTGACGGGGAGTCTTTTTTCTTTCCTTTTTATTTTTTTTAACAGAATAGGTGGCAGGGAGAACTTCTTTCATTGCTTCAGATGCGGTAATGCCCTGAATTTGTGATTCTATTTGAGTGCTTTCTGTTATGATTTTACATGCTCTATGCTAGTAATGCTGTTAAGGTTTGGTATGCTTTCTGATCAAATCACTTCTTTTCCTCAACTAACTATTTCCCTTCAAACCCTAGTTTTTGTTTCGGGTAGGAATTCTATCTTGTATAATGCTATATCTGACCTTGTCCAATCTGTTATGATCAGGTAGATGTTTAAATTGATTTCATGATTTTTTTTTTCCATTAATATACCCATTACATTTTGATTGTAGAATGACAATTTAAAAGTCAAGATATCTGATTATATTCTTTTAGCGGCAGTGTCCGCATTTTTTAACCCTAAGAGCTACCAAGTAGCTAGATACATAAGAAAGAGAAACAGGCTAAGAAGAGATGCAACGACTTAGAAATTAAAACCCATCCCTTTGCTGGCTTCTAGTAGCCATCGAGGAAGATATAATCATTTGAAGGATCCTTTTAAGTATAGGGATGATTGAGGGCTACTTCTACCAGAAACAGCAAAGTGATCTGCAAGTAATTATCTTATCTGCAAATAGATTCAGGTTTCACTCCAAGGGACCTGCTCAAAAGGCTGTCCATGCATCTAACCACCTCTGTGTATCCCCAAGTAGTTTGATCATCATAATGTTGAACCACATCAACTAAGCTGGTACAGTCACAGAACATTCTATCCATCTTCAACTCCGCTCCTGTCATTGCATCAAATGCAAACCCCATAGCAGCAGTCACTACTTGCACAGTTCACTCAGTATTGCACCTCCGAATTCTATAAGCTGCCAATATGCTATGTGAATATGACTAATGTTAGAACATTTATTTTTGATGTGTGTTCATTGCGAGACATGCCGTCTGGATGACTGCTGCATGATATATTTGTTTCTTGCAATCAAAATATTTTGGTTCACAGAAGTTTTGAGCAGATGATCAAGACTTGTATTGTTGTATTTAGGATTTAATAGGAGGCCTCTTTACAATTGAAATACTGATCCACTGCATGATCTTTTTGGGAGCTCTGCTTCTTATCACGTTGTTTTTATTCTCCAAGAAGGTTTATTTACACATTGTAGGTTGGTGCTAACCTCTTCTTTTGTCATCAAATTTTAGGATGTTGCTACTCAGTGCTATTGAAGAATAGTCATGCTTGTGTTGAAGGAGCGATGCATCATGATTGTCCAGTTTGCTTTGAGGTGAGACCTTATTTTTCACGTTCATTCTTTCTATAAATGCAAAGCTATAATTTTAGAAGCATAAAACAAGCCTTCTTCTCAATACCAAGATCCATTAATTAATATCTTATTTTCTACAGTATCTCTTTGAATCCACCAATGATGTGAGTGTCTTGCCATGTGGCCACACTATTCACGTGAAGTGTTTGAAAGAAATGCAGCAGCATTTCCAGTAAGTTTCTCCCTCATTTGCTGTTACACGTTCCTCTCTCATCCCTGAAAACCTATACATACATTTTTACCAAATAATAACAAGAACTTATTCTAGATATGCATGCCCTCTTTGCTCCAAGTCTGTCTGCGACATGTCAAAAGTATGGGAGAAACTAGACATTGAAATCGCAGCCACACCAATGCCTGAACTATACCAAAACAAAATGGTCAGTGTTTACCATACGCCCCCTGCCAACCATGTTCACCTTTTTACCATTTTCAATTGTCATGCACGGACATTGCCTAATTTTCAGGCATATATGCAGGTTCGAATACTGTGCAATGACTGTGCCACGGTTTCAGAAGTCCAGTTTCATGTGGTTGCCCAGAAATGCCTGAATTGCAGATCATACAATACTCGCCAGATGTAGAGTCATTTCTACTTTTCTACCATCAGGCCAGTCTTTCCAGACAGCAAGAGGACCACCACATCTCTGCCCTTGCCCAAAGTGATCACTCTTTAACTTTTATGAGGAAAATATTTATCAGTCTTGTGGTCATTGTGCATTTTGCAATGGAATATTCTCATTCACACTGGGCTCCTTCATAAAATTTGTTCAGTGTTCATCTATGTTATAAGGCTTGCCATGATGAATGGTCATGTTATAAGTTGATGATAAAAGTGTTGAGGCTTGCAATTGTGGTGTATTGATATGTTCTTCTATGAGGATTTAATATAACAGTTGTGACCGCATAGCGCAGTGGATTAGCGCGTTTGACTTCGGATCAAAAGGTCGTGGGTTCGACTCCCACTGTGGTCGACCTGGTTAACTTTTAAATGATAATGTTGTATTATTGAAAGGACATTTTGCTAACCAACTTGATATTGAATTTTTTTTTTTAACTAATTATCTACACAGTATAAACAAGTCTGGCGAAAATTAGATATTTAAAGAAATAAAAATAACTTTTTTATATACTTAAAATTGATTTCTACCAGAAATTTATAAGATAAAATTTACATAGATTTTTTAATGGAGAAACAACAAAAATAAAATAGTTTTTATATAATCTTAAATGATATATTAATAATTTTCACTATTTTGAAAGTTCTTATCAGCCGTCGTACACCCTGAAACTGTATTGTACCAACCTTCATAATATTTGTAAAATATAATTTAATATATTTTCTGCATGAGGAGAAAAATAAAAAAAAAGTAAATGTAACCTTTTTAATTATAAAATATCATCTGTTCAAAATACCATCCATTTTCAATATTTAAATACAATTTTTCTATTGGAGGAAAAAGCGGGAAGAAAATTATACAGAATAAAAAGAGTTACTCGCCGGGTCGGACGAGTTACGGGGACCGAGTCACCCATCCCTGATCGCCATCATCGCATCCCCAAAACCGGAATTCTCGAAGCCACACGATCAGAGCCAGAGAGACGCGTCTAGGGTTTGCCCCTCTTCTCGATCGCCTCCTTCGCTCCGCCATGGACGACACCGAGGACGACGCCAGGTACCCTCCCAACCCTCGTCGCTCCTTTCCCCCCTCCTCCCACCGGCCCAAAATCCCCTTCCGCAATCCCCCCTCTCCCCCTCCCGCCGCCTACGACGATGACGAACCCGATCGAGCCATCGAAGACTCCGAATCCGATTCCGACGGTGATCGCGGATACCGTCGGATGCGCGGCGACGACGAGGATAGCTCCTCGTCGGAGAGCCGTGGAAAGCGTCGCAGGCTCGATAAGCTTGCTTTAGGTTTCGAATTTGCCCCCCGAGCTGCCGCTGCGGCAGCAGCCGCCCGACCACCGCCGCCCCCTCCGGCGAGGAATTCACCGGCAGATTGGTCAGAGGAATCAACGTTTGCCCTGCTTGATGCATGGGGAGAGCTTTACGTCCAGAACGGCCGGAAAAGCCTTCGTTCCGAGGAGTGGAGCGAGGTTGCGAAGAAGGTCTCGCAGTCCTCGAGGACCGCCCGATCCGACACCCAGTGCCGCAATCGGGTGGATACCTTGAAGAAGAAGTACAAGAAGGAGAAGGCCAGCATGGCGGAATCGATGAATCCCAATAGTAAATGGGTTTATTTCAAAAAGATGGACTTTTTGATGTCGGCGCCTTCGCCACCTCCCCCTCTTCCGCCCCAGCTGCAGCCGCAGCCTTCCTGGCAGCCACCGGCGCCACCCAGGCCGAGTCCTTATCTCAACCGATCTAATGGGCGGGATGAAATGAGGGATAGCCCTGGTGAGACTGGGACGGACAACGATGAGGACGATGATGACGACTCTGATGGGCTTCCGCCAAAGATGACAAAGGGTTTGGGTGTTCCAGGGCCCGCTTCGTTTAGGATGCTCGCAGACTCCATTAAGAGGTTTGGAGAGATTTATGAGAGGATGGAGAATAATAAGCGGCAGCAGCTGGCAGAATTGGACCGAATGAGGAAGGAGTTTCAGAGGGATTTGGAGATCCATAAAAGGCAGATTTTGGAGAGAGCACAGGTGGAGCTCGCAAAGCTCAGGCAAACTGAGGAGGAAGAAGAAGATGAGGAGGATGAAGAGGATATCGATGCTTCTGCTCGATGAGGTTGCTCAACTTTCCTTTCCTTTTTGTTCCTTTATAGATTTGTTTCTGTTTTTCGTTCTTGTGTTGCCATTGTTAACTGTCATGTATCTTAGAAACTTATAATTGATCTAATATTCTCGCAATCTATATAAGAACTGGATAAAGTCGATGTCTTTTTGTTGCCATTTTAATGCATGAGAATTGCAGTTGATATATGATGAGCAATAGTGATTACTATGATGCTAATGGAATTTGTTGATCTACTTATTCCTTTGTTGGTATTTCTTTCTTTTTCTAGACAAATTGTCTTCTTTGATGGACTGGTATGAGCTTTGTTAGCCTTGACTGTCCAGTGTTGTAGTTGCTAAAATTGCTCGTATCATGGAAGAATCCATCTTTAGTTCTAGTGCAACTTCAAAAGTTGTGCGGGTGCTAATTTTAGTTTACTTCGAGAATGTGACGGATGTTGTTTGTGACTCTTTTTTAGTTAACATATTTTAAATAAAACTAACCTAATAGGTTGGTCGATGCTTCAAACAAGTCCTCTGCTTCTTTTGCTAATTGGCCTTCTGCTGGATTGCCTTGTAACAGCCTGTCCCTTGCATCTTTTATGTTAAATCAATCAGTTCTGTATTCATGGAGATTGCGCACTCAAGGAATGTAAGGTAGTTCTTTCTATCATGGGTCGAACTTATGTAACTATTTTGGAATCTTGAGCATTATTATAGGCATGCCTCCATTAAAGCGCATATAAGCATATAACTATAGAAAGCCTTCAAGATTTATCTTTACAGTTGTGCTTTGTGCTTTGTGATATATATATATATATTTTTTTTTTTTTTTGTGGACATAGCTAGATCACATTGAAGCCAGGGTTCTGTTTGAGTTCTTCAATATCATACCTTTTGCTTTTTTCCATCAATCTTAAATCTCTTTTGTTTTACTGTTGGACAAGTGCATGCTTCTTCTTCTCGAGTTATGTTACCAGTGATCTACACTCTTTACACTCGAAAGTAACCTTGTTAAGCTCTGGGGAGATCTTAAATTGTATGACTGTCTTCCTCCCTCTTTTGAATAGTTTACACTTTATTTATGGTGGTGCTGTCATTTGGACCTTTTAAACTTCAAGAAAATGACGACTTCACAAGGTTGTGTAGTGAGTTTTTAGAAATAAATGTTTTGGAAGAACTTCCAAGTACATCTTAATTTATTTAGATGAATTTTTCAGGCAGGCATTCGATGCAAATGTGTGTCCATAAATATGTACAGCATGACCAAAGTAATTTATTATGTGTGCTTATTGAAACAAATTTAAACTAGATGATATGCATAATCTTTTTTATATTTACTTTAGCCATTTAACAGGTGCATGCAACGTTCGCTTGAATGCTTATATTGATTACCCCAAAATTGTGATTGGTGTAGCAGTACTATCAGCAAGTATTTTCTTACTTTAGGGTTTCTTTCATTCAGGTATTACAACTTCAATCTTATTTGTTTGCCTCAAAAATTGTAATCCATTCTATTTTTCACATGCAGAATCCCGGCGGTGAGTCAAGGACAATGAGAAGGTTGGCCATCTGAGTGCTGTGTTTGTCACATAAATAGTTCGTGTTAGAAACCTTTGTTCAAATGTTGTATAATCTACCTAGGCAGAGTTGTGATGCAGGCACATAAATACGTCTGCCCTTTAATATCTCTAATGCTATTGGCTATTTCGCCCACTGTTAGAGAAATGTAGTTTTATTGTATTTTTCCCTTGAAGACATGAACAAGATGCTGGTGTTCGCAATCCAGACATTCTATGTTAAAACAAATAATTCTTATTCTGCCCATGTATGCCGGTACATATCCTTGAATTCTAGATATACTTTTAAGTTTCTTGGTTTTATTATACAGGTTGCTGTGTATTTTCTTCAACATTGTTAATGAAAATACAAGTGATCATCATCTCTCAAAGTTTCCAGGTCTTCAACCTCTGCACCATCAGCCATCAAGATTTTGGTTGCTGGTTTCCCAAAACTTTTCTCTGTGTTCACAAAATTCATACACTTCATTTGTATACTTTGCAGTTTAAATGTATAATGGAAATTTTATTACCAGCCAAATTAAGAAGATCTCCAAATGAATCAGGTAAATGTACTAGTTTTCCTGAAATTTGTCCTGGACCATGAATGATCACTCTCTTGAGAAGATTATTTGAAAATGAAGCAGGAGAAATAGTTCTTGCCAAACCTGATAATAGATTCGCATTGATTAATGTAATAATTATCTGCATGAATTATATAACAATATGCTCCAATGAGTATTGTGTATATAAAGTCTGAACCTTCTGTTTGGGCATCACCATTCATGTTTGGATTTATTGCCTCATGTTCTTCTGCTTCTCCAGGTTCTTTATGATTCTGATTAGACAATCATATTACTAATTAACTCAAGTGTTCACAGACATCAAGATACAAAAATAATATTAATAATAATAATTACCATGTTATTCATGTCTTCCAGCAATTCTGCAACAAATGGTATTTCTTCAAGAATTTCTTCTTTCAGACCTTTGAGAAACTGCAAATCAAAACCTTCTACATTATTAATCTTTGATCAGCATTTGTTCAATTAATTATATATATATATATATATATTGAGAAATTAGCACAAGAAGAACCTGAACAAAATTGGAGACAATAGTTTGGCCATCTGTAATGCTAGGTTGAACAATTTGAGTGAAATGCCGATGACTGATTCTCACAACCTGAGAAAGCCTCTTTGTACGTACTGTGAAAGGCTGTGGGATGTTGAAAATCACCCCAATTTCTCCAGCCATGTCTGCAGCTCCTAATTTTGACAGAAACTGCATGCATTTTTAATTAATTCTCCTAATTAATATATGTTTCCCCAAAAGAACTTTCAGATAACTTATTATTTATAAATAAAAAAAGAAAAACCCAATTCATACCTTTTCTGTTCCATTTTTGTACGTGATCACATCCTGCCAGAAAAAATAATAATAATAATTATAGCAACACTCATTGAGACATGAACAGTTATAAATTGCATGAAAATTACCACTTCTCCGGATACAATGATATAAAAATCTGTTGGAATTTCATTCTGTAAGATGATTTCCACTTTTGGTGGAAAATACTCAGCTTTCATTTCAGATACCTGTTCAATTAATTAATTGAGTATGAAAACATTTGTATATAAAATCTATGTTTGTTTGCATTTTTACCAGCTGAATAATGAAATCATGAGAGACTTCTCTGAAAAGATAGGCTAATTCAACAGTCCTCTGAAAGAGATGTTGTGCAATGCTTGATCTTATAGCTTTTGGCAAGTCTGCAAGCACTTGATCCTGCTGCAACTCCACTGTCTTGAACTTGAGCTGAAAATGAGCCATCATCTGTTCTTTTATGCCTTCTGGAAGACGGTTTTTGCTTGAATACCTCGAAGCCTCATGAATGGTATCCCTCTGCAATACATTATATATATATATATATATATATATATGATCTCTATATAAACACACCAAAATTAAACAATTCTAAAAGCAAATTAAACAAGATCAATTAATTAATTACCATGATGAATGTCCTTGTAGCCCCATGAACAATGAGGTTAGTCATGTTGCCAATGAGGTAAGAAGTCAGACCAATGTTAAACAGCATGAAGAAGATATTGAACAATTTCTCATAGTTGTTCTCTGCATGTAGATCCCCGTAACCGACTGTGGTCAATGTCGTTATCGACCAATACATCGCATAAGTGTATCCCAGCCAAATGCTTCTATCTTCAAAGTCTGCTACCTGACTTCCTATCCATGTCTGCTTCTTGATCTTGTAGTGCACTGCTATCCAGTAATACATACATCCAGCTGAATGCACTGCAAATAGTGTCACCTGCATTGCTTTTCAATCAATTAATTAATTTTCACTAATCATGTGTTACAACTTGCAATTTCTCTATAAATCATTCACTTACACAGATAAGCTTCAAATATCTTGTCCAAAAGTAACTGAATCTAATGTCTTTCTCTAGCCTGCAGTAGTACATATAATAACCTTGAATTTATATATGTCTTCAGTTATGTTAAAATTAATGAAACAGTAAAATTAAATGCTTATAAATATATACCTGGAAAAAAGATCGCTAACACGTCTGAGACGCCATAATCTGAGAAGGTTAATGAATCCAAAGATAGAACCTCCATTTGATTTCCCTGTTACAATTCTATATATGATCTGGAAAGGAACAGTTGATGCTACGTCCATTACAAACCATGGCCTTGTCAGATACCTGATCATCATCATCATCATAATTACACTTACATAAAAATCAAGGATTAATTAAAAATAAACATTATATATAAGTCTATATATATATATATGTATATGTATATGAACGTGCATGCCTTGTAGCAATCTTCTTATGATCATCAACAAGAAGGTAACTAGAGCTATCAAGGTAAGCTACGAAGAACGTGACGATGATGTCGATGACGAAGAATGCATCGATTATCAGATCAATAACTAGTAGAGGTCCAAACTCAACTTTTTCAAAGGCTAACTCAAATGGAGATGCCCATGCAGAGTATATCACAAGCACAACTAAAAACACTTGCCACCACCTGCACCACCATCATCAAATATATGGTTGAGACTTGAGAGTACCAAAATGATATTAATTTCATCCATTAATCATATACAAACGTTTATATGATTTATATTTTTTTAATTACCTGTATCTACGATCATATGGTGCGATGATGTATTTCTTAAGACGAGGATAAGAATCATCAATGGTTATTCCTAAAGTTGGCAAGAGACTACTGGAAACAGTAGCAAAGTTTCTTATCTGATCACCACTTGAAGCTCGCCGAACCAGTAATTGATCACCAGCCATTTGAACTGCTTCTGAATTAGTTAATTTTGATGTCCTATATTTTGATAATGAAACAATAATTAATATAGATTAATTTGGATAAGTGATTAGATTAGAATACTAACTGCTAGTTTTTGTTTAAGTGCGCTAATTGTTTTTAACTCAATAATTGAGCCAAAAGTCTTCTTGAATGTTGACTTCGTCCTTTTGTTCTTGTGTGTATATATCTCATTCAGTATATATATATATATTAGTTATTAGTCTAAGAAATTATCTCATCTGCCGACAAATTATTATTAATTGTTTGTTTAAATATTAAGATGAAATGAACCATAACATTGAGATTGTCTACTCTGAATTGTTTAAAGATTAATGGAATGAGACTTTTGTTGTGTTGTATAATATTGAAGATTATGAGTGATCGGACTGTACACACACACATATATCAAATCTCCCTAAAAACAACATGACACCATAATATAATTAAAAAAACATCTCTGACGCTCACGTCATGCAATATATATAGAATAAATATTGATTATATATTAAAAATAAAAATAAAATTTTACATGAAAGGGGAAGTCTTACATAAAATTTTTTCCACACTTCAATTAAAAAGTTTATTTTAGAATTGCAATACAAAATTACTTAATTGTCAAACTCATTCAAAGGTCACCATCGCTCTTCTCTTATCTCTATATTTGTATTTTATAAATAAAAAAAAATATAGATCAAGTCTAATTCGAACATGATAATAGTATTTTTTTTATCGAAATAAACTTACATTGAAATGATAACCATAATTGTAAAATAATTATTATATTTTTAATATTTTAATATTTTGTTTTTGAAAAGGTAGATAAACCAATAAATTAAATAAAAAAGATAAAGTACAGAGAGAGAGACAGGAGGGAAGATTTTACAAAGTTAATGAATAATTTTCATATTTTCTCAGGGTGATTATGCAAAAGTCTCAAGCATTTGGGCCGCTGAGTTTGAGGGCAAGCCCAGATGTAAATCGGTCCATGGGCTCAGCCCATTTATACCAATTGAACAGAATACCGAAAATACCCTTGTTTGGCGGGAATGATGTTTCCCCCGCCCTTGCTGTCCATCTGCTTTCTCGAGAAGCCAATTCTAGGGTTTCACTGAGGTATCTCTTCGGTTCAACAGCGATGCCGATCTACAAGATAAGGGGGATCGATGTTGAATTCCCCTTCGAGGCCTACGATTGCCAGATCGTTTACATGGAGAAGGTCATCCAATCTTTGCAAGAGGTCCGCTTTCAATCCATCACCAAAACTCCCTTTTTTGAAGAATAGTTTTTTTTCTTTAGTTTTTTAACAAGAAATTATACTGCTCTGATCTTCCTCCTTTTTGTCTCTTCGTAATTTGTATGATTTTGATGCATAATCTAATGTTTTCTTGCTGATTTGTTTTGGTTTTTTTGGAATTTGGTTAGAATTGCAATGCTTTATTGGAGAGTCCTACCGGAACGGGGAAAACCCTGTGCTTATTGTGCGCCTCATTGGCTTGGAGGAGAAGTTTGGGTGAGTTCTCAACTACAGTGAGTGAAGAGAAGGGTTGTTCTTCAGAGAGCCAGCGTTCTGGAAGCCAATCGATGGAAAGGCCAAGATCACACCTTCCTGTCATTGTTTATACATCTCGCACTCACAGCCAGCTGAAGCAAGTCATCCGGGAGCTGAAAGCAAGCAATTACAGGTTCTTGTCATTGCCCCCATTGTTCGTGGTTGTTGGAAAGTGAACTAGCCTGCTTCATATTTTTTTTTTGGTTATTTTTCTTAATGATTGTCAATTCTAGGCCCAAAATGGCAGTTTTAGGTTCTCGGGAGCAAATGTGCATTCATGATGAAGTGCATTTGTTAAGAGGCAGGGCACAAAATAATGCGTGCCATTACCTGTGCAAGAAACGTAGATGCCAACATCATAATCGTGTCTCTGGTAATTCCTTCAGACTGATGTTACTTTTTTTTTTAAAATATATGCAGTCAGTAATATTTACAACTTTAAGCAAGGATGTTTAGTTATTTGAATCTATCTATTCAGCTGTAGTATATTTTTCTTCTAGGATTCCCAATATCTTAAGAAACCGCCTCTTTAGAACATTTCCTTTTTGCTGCTTATGTACCATATTTATGTAGACTACATGAAGAACCATCCGGAGCTTGGAAATGAGCCTTTTGACATTGAAGATTTGGTCAATATTGGAAGGACAAAGAGAGTGTATGTTTCCAGGAGCACCTTTCCTTTTGCATAATTGTTTACCCTTAGCTGTAATGAATTATTATTTCTGTCATAAGAGCAAATTAATTTTCCTTGCAGATGCCCGTATTATGTATCACGAGACCTTCACAAGATGGTTGATATTTTGTTTGCGCCATACAATTATCTTATTGATCCTGGAAACCGGAGGTCTCTTACAGGCATTGACTGGCGTAACACTGTGCTAATATTTGATGAAGCACACAACCTGGTAATGGCCATGAAACAATTCCTGCTTAGACTTCATATTGACATATCTCTGAAACATTTTGGTGATGAGTATCGGAGAAACATCCTTTTCACTTGGGCATTTTCTTTTCAGCTTTTACTTTTGATTCTAACAGTCTGCATTATCCTTGTTAACGGTTAACATATTGTCACTACAAGCTCGCCTGGTTTTACATAAACATTTATATTTGATCCTTTCAAGGATGTGGCCTTGTGATGACATATGCAGGAGAGTATCTGTGCGGATGCTGCATCGTTCGAATTGCCCACTGGTTATCTGACAGCTTGCATTTCTGAAGCAAAACAATGTGTTGACCTTTGTATTAGAAAAAGGGAAATTTACCAATCAGCTGATAAAGAATCTGATCCAGATAATTATGCTATTCTTAAAGGTACTCAATATCTTTTTATTGCCTTCCTAAAGGAAATCTGTATGTGAATAAATCATTTTCTTGTGATTGTTTGTCTTTTGTTCTGTTTGAGCACCCAAAATAAAAATAAAAATAAAAATAAATAAATAAATAAAAGACACATTCCATTCCTTAACCTAAATTTTTGAAGCCTTATCTCATGATTATATTTTGTCATGCCTTTGTTTGTTTATTTATTTATTCTTCATGAGTGATGATATTCTGGCAGCCCTTCTGCTGAAGCTTGAGAAGAGGATCTATGAAGTTCCTATTACATCTAAAGAGTTGGGTTTTACACGTCCTGGGCATTATATATATGAGTTCCTAGAAGAGCTGAACATCACATATGAAACAGCTAGTATGCTTATTCTTACAATTGATGATGCTACTACACTTCTTGAGGAAGGTACATCATCAGCATCAGAAGCTCCATTCTTCTCCAGGACATTTTCTACTATATATTATATTTTGTATATACTTGCTTAGAAAATTAATTCCTATTCTTCCCCATTTAATGGAGTTCTGTTACCTTCCATAAAGGGATGGATTTAGTTTCTGCTAATTTGATGAACTAGGAAATACTGGAGAAAATGTAACAGCAAAAGAAACAAAGGGCACAGTGTGCAGATTAGAGAGCATTAGAGATATTCTTAATATTATCTTTAGAGATGGTGGAAAAAGTCATGCAAAGTACTATCGAGTAAGTCATTTATTCTTTTTACATGCTTCTCTTGTTTGCAAATCTGAATTTGCACTGATCCCAAAGTGTTGTTATTCAAAGTTTCATGTACAGGAAAGCCTGCCAAGTATCAGTGATTCCTCAAAAGGTAGTGAGACATAATTATCTATAGTTTTGACTATCAATGCATTTGTTTTTCTGTAGTTTATACTCCTTCGGTGAAGTTTTTGTTAAAAATTGCAATCTTATTTCTCTGCTTGAGAAAATGATTGTTTTATGCTCAAGTAATTGTCTGTGTGTCTGCTAACGATACATATTTTATGCAGGTAAAATGTCTAGAACACTTAATTGGTGGTGTTTTAACCCTGGTCTTGCTATGGAAGAGTTTGTAAGAATGGGTGTGCGTTCTATCATATTGACATCTGGCACTTTATCTCCCTTGGACACATTTGCACTGGAACTAAACCTGTAAGCACGCTCATCTTGCAACCTCCATCTCATGTCATGCCACATTAAGTGTTGCTCGAGACAGTTATTCCATTTCTTAGTTCTTTGGTATGTTGGACTCAGAGAATTTCCAGTCAGGTTGGAGAACCCTCATGTCATATCTCCCAGTCAAATATGGGTAGGAGTTGTGCCTAGCGGACCTTCTAGCTATACATTTAATTCGTCTTACAGGAATCGTGACTCTCTGGATTACAAACAAGAACTTGGGAATGCTATTGGTAGGTGTGAATAATGAGGCAAACATTGAAATCTGAATGACATCTACTTTCTGGAATTTGAAAACTTTCCCTATGATTCTGCAGTTAATTTTGCTCGAATTGTACCTGATGGATTACTTGTTTTCTTCCCGTCATACTATCTTATGGATCAGTGCCTTGATTGCTGGAAAAATATGGTATGCAAATTTTTTATATAACCAAGTAGGCTGTTATCTTTTTGACATTTTCTTCTGGTCAACTTATCTATTTCTGTCGCTGTAATTAGTTTGGGGCCAAAGCTTGATACATGATGATTTTTTATCACATGAACAACTGCACATGTTCCTTTTCAGAATCATGCCAGCTCAACAGATTTCAAAACAATCTGGGAAAGGATTTGCAAGAATAAAAAACCTGTCATAGAGCCTAAGCAATCAGCACTTTTTCAACATGCTATTGAGGTACTGACAGTTAACAGATTCAAATCTTTATCCTAGTTCTGATTTTATGTGATCTGGGAGTTGATACTATAACAAGGCTGTTTCTTTGGTACTACATATGTGTTTAGGTTGATCATGTTATTTTGTCTGTTGACTTTGTACACAATTTCTCTTGTCATTCAGGATTTTGAAGCAAAGCTGCGTGATCGTTCCAATTCTGGGGCAATCTTTTTTGCTGTTTGTCGTGGCAAGGTTAGTTCTTAGTCAACAAGAGGCTTTTGTGAACAGTATGGCTACATGGATGGTTATCCATAATGCCAAGTTTCTTAAACTTCAATTTTCTTTTATATTTGGAAATTTAGTAAAAGATGCAATTTTAATGAGGTGAGTGTTGGCATGACCTTTTTCTTTGAAGTTTGTTTCTGTAATAGGTGTCATTACCTAACATGTTTAAAATGTTTTTGCACTAGCTGTCATTACCTCACAAGTTTAACATTGTTTGGTTTTTCAGGTAAGTGAAGGTTTGGATTTTGCTGACCATGCTGGGAGAGCGGTGGTCATTACTGGCATGCCATTTTCTATGAAGACTGATCCCAAGGTTTGTTTCCCTTATTCCATCGCTGTGTAATTCATGCCTGAAATTATTTGAGCTGTTGAAATAGGCAGAATAAAGCAGCTCTAGTTTGTTGAATGTTAGTTTGAAACGTTGTCGAAACATGAGAGATGAGTGAACCTGCGACATGTCTTTTGTTCCTACTTTGTTCAGATGAACATGGTTTATCCACTTTTTCATTAAGTTGAGCCCACTATAGGCTTCCTGGCGAAGAGGTACTCATGACAGAGTAAGCAGGGAGAGTAAATTGAGTGCTTGTTTCAAAAGAGAAATGCCAGTGACGTGACTGGTGTAATATTTCGTAAGATTCGTGTACACATGCTATTCAGTTGATTTTCAATTTGATTGTAATTCATCATCATGTAGTTTCTGGTTAACAGAAAAATTCTACTGATGATATTGATCTAATTGCTCTCTAAAGATTTTTAAGAATCTTGCTATCTTGGATAAGTGACCGTACAATAATTGGCAATACCGGATAAGTGATCTTAAAATGCAAAATAATGATAAGATTTGTATGACTTGCTTCTCACGTCGGTTTCATGTATAAATATCTTGAAATCTCCAGTAGATGGAGATTGCAGCCTAATACATGCTGAGTACACATTCAAGTCTAGTACTTTATTCTTAGAGAAACCTACGACTTCAAGACTGACAACTTTATGATAATTCAGAAAGCCAATTGTGTTTGTTGTAAATGCGTCAAGATAGTCTTATCTGTTGTGAGCCTATATCTGTCTCTTCCTTAGTTTTTAAATACTAGGTTTTTAAAGGATATTTTGTAGTATGTGAACGTGTTAAGCCCAAAACTTTTTGACCCTCTTTTAAGTTCGTGATTTATTTCTCTTTTGTTGTTATCTTTGTTCATATGCATGCAGAGGCCTCTTATTAGTTTTGACAATCTCAAGTCTGTACTTTAATACAACTTTAGAAAGACTATTTTTTCCAAACGAGTGATCCTCTTTTCTCATGCTTTCAAGGTCTTTGCCTGATCTGGTGCGTAATGTTTTCTATACTGCCTTCTGTGGTACAGTTCAGTATTGACAAATTATTTTATTAGAATAAGAATAACAAACTCTGCCAGATGCTTCACCCCTTCTCATTCAGTCTTGTATAATAATAACTTGTGAGTTTACTTTCTTATAGATGGTAAGTACATGGTGAATATGATGTTAACTCATGGTTGTTTTTGAAACATCAGTCTTGCTTATGTTCATTAAGTTTCTGCTATAAAAATACATGGTATAATTATGTCAAAAATCCTAACATTTTATTCTTTCTAAATATAAACCATGTTTTTTTCATCAAACCCAAATTTAGGTGACAGCATCCTTTCTTCATCCGAAGAATATCATGCTGGAAGATAGAATAAAACGCATAAACATTGTCATTTCTTTCACAGAAACCATTTAGTCAAGAATACAATCACTAAGCATCCTATTTATGTTGCTTGTTCGCCACTGCTCATAAGATATTCTTTTGTACTTTCTGATTTTGCGATGTAATTCACAGTGCTAGATATATTTCTTTGGCATATACTTTTGACCTTTAAATGTGCTTATTATCTTGCAGATTCGTCTCAAACGTGATTACTTGGATCAGCATGCCCTATCCCAGAAAGGACATTCTAAGGTAAATATATAAGATACAAATTTGAGTCACTGTGAGAGGAGTGACAAAATTCTGCAATGTTTTATTTTTTACTGAATCTCCCAAGAGAAACATATAAGATCAAAATTAATTTGCTGTTACTTTTAACTCATAGAAAATCGTGAAATTGAGAGTATTTATTTTGTTGAAGATGAGATGTTTATTGTACTAAGTAATTTTAATGGTTTCACCAGGTGCTGACTGGTGAGGAGTGGTATGTCCAGCAAGCTACAAGGGCTGTGAATCAGGCTGTCGGGCGGGTTATTAGACACCGTCATGATTATGGTGCAATAATTTTCTGTGATGAGAGGTTTGTATTTAGCATATTGCTTAAGATATTATCAATGGTCAACTTGAGAAAGTCACATGATTTTGTTCTCTTAACATCGGACGCCTTTTTTTTTTATAATGACAGTAAAATTGATTCTGGGAAAATTGAGTCAGTAGAAATTCTTGAACTATTAAAGCATGTGGTGTGTCCCCTTTTTTTAAATAATAATAAAAAAAATCACTATGTATGGAACAAAAAGCATCCAACTTGCTATTGCTGTTGTTTATAACTTGAACATAGTGGTGGCTGTGTCATCCGGATTACTGTTTTCTTTCTTTGTCCTTTTTTATTCATATTATGTGCTCAGTGTTGACTGTCTTATGGCAGCACCTATGGTTTAATCAATGTGAGGGTGGATGGTTCTCTTCGTATGTGTATATATATATTATCCATAAAGACCTTAATTTATTCGTCTTGTATTACCAATATTTTCTCCTCTGCTTAAGGTATGCTGCTTTTATCTTTTGAATTTTTTCATTAGGTTCACACGACAAAGTCATCAATGCCAAATGTCATATTGGCTACGACCCTATGTTCAAGTAATGTCTTATCTCTTTCATAAGTTTTCATTTCTAATATGCTTTGCTCTTTTAATAGTTTCGTTTTTCTCATTCAGTGCTACAACAAGTTTGGTGATGTAGCTTTTGGGTTGACTAAATTCTTTCGAGATAAAGTCTCTTCCAGTCTTGTGAAACCAAAAACAACTGATAGAATAAGCGCTTGTAAGAACATTTTTATTATTCAACTGCTGAAGTTCTTGCACTTCAATTCCATATCTATCTGATTGTTGTTTTTGCTTATTTATAGTGGTTTCTTTAGTTCACTACTTAATCATTTTGAAGGCTATTATTGTTTTCCATGCCTATAGTCTAGATAGAAATACTGTAAATTATAGCCAGAGAAAGGTTTGTATTTATCATCTGAGTTGGCTTGATTTCTTACAAACTAGTAATAATTTAGATGCCATTAGTATGCCCTAAAAATTCAGCATACTTGTTGAATTCCATATAGCTCTGAGTCTTTTTTTCTTTAGAAATTTAGATTGCTGAATTCCAGAATTATGTGATCATGAAAAAGGATAGTGCAGCCTGTCACTGTTGTTTTGTTTTCGAGCTTGATGGCCTCTGTGCTATTAGAAATGAAGCATTTCTACTAGCCACAATTCTGTCAAAAAGTTAAATGGAGGGTAGGTGACGTGAGAACAGCCATCTATGCAGTGATGGGCTGAATAAATTATTAATCTATGACCCACCTGCATCAAGTTCCATATAGCTCTTCTCAGGCTAGTATTTGAGTTGTCAGACAACATTTTGGACAATTTGGTTACCATTAGTTACCTTAGCCATTTTAATAAATACTTTAATGATGTTTAATTTTAGAATCATCAGATATATTAGAAGAGTCTATTTGTTAGGTTTGGCGCATGTTGATATTAAAGATTCAAGTTTACAATTTATTGGTTTCACATCTCCTCTTTATAAATTTGAAGGACTTGCTTTTCATAAGACATTCATATTTCAGCTTCATTATTGACTTTCAGACTAACTCTAACAATTTATTGAATTTCTTTTTAACAAGGAACATTTTGATATTCCCTTGAAAGGTGAAAATTATATATATCTCTGTAAATAATTTATTTAGATACATTTTTTTACTTATATATATATATCTCATGGTTAAGATTGAGCTAATAGGGTAAGAATAAAAACAGAAGGTATGTTAAATGACCCTTTTGGGTATGTATGTACAACCTTTAAAAATTTTGTAGTAAACAATGAGAAAACAAAAATGGGCATGTTAGGCATTTCACTTGTCCATGTGAAGCCTATATGTAAAAATATACACCTAATATATTATTTATGAAGAAAATAATTCTTACCTGTCAACCCATTTTTCCTATTCTTTCCTTATGTCACTTCAGTCAATGCAGTGGAAATAACTGAGTCTTCAGATGATGATCTAATATGTGTATCGGATCAACCAAAGTTGCAAACCGAAGTTCAAGGTATATCTTTGTTCTTACATTTTTTTTAATGTCAACTACCCTATGATTGTTACTTACAAATTGTCAACTACCCTATTATCTTCACTTACAAATTTCATCTAAGCAAATTTACATTTTTTTGCGATCGAGGTTTTCTAATTATTTACGTTGCAGATAAGGTTACACTACCTCTTGACAAACTGCTCTTACCAAAACTCCCCCATTCTTTGGTACAATATCATGAACATGCATAGTCCCTCCATTGTTCTTGGATATAATTTTTGTTATTTGTGTTTTAGAAGTCACGTTCTCCTTTTGGTTATTTGCAGACATCAACAGTTGATCATTCCTCAAGAAAGCCGTTGTCATCTGTACTTGCTCTGAGTAGGGGCAGCACTCATTGTCAGACAGATAAGTTTGTTCCCGCTAATCGCTCACATCTTTCTTGTAAGAAAGATTTGATGTCAGGCCAAACAAAAGAACAGGCTTTCAATGAGAACCGACCAGAAGTTGGCCATGTGAAATACCTTTGTAAGCAGGATAGTGAGATGGTTGCTTTGAGCAATGATTTACCATGTCAGCTTCGTAGTGGTGACGCTGCACCTGTTTCTTTTAAAAAGGCTAAGCTATCTGAAACTGGGGTTGATGCAACCAGATATGAAGATGATGCATCTTTGAAGAGCTTATACAAAACTAACCTAAGCAGTCTGCCTCAGAATTCTTGCGTAGGCAGCGCAAGTATCCACAGTAAACCAATCTTAAAACTTCCATCATGTCGACCTGCAGAAGTCGGAACTTATGACAAGGAACGAAAAACACTACATGCTCAAGCTGGTTCTTCAGGGATATCCAATGTTGAAATAGTTGGGAAGCATTCTTCAGACAAGAGCAATAAGGAGTCATGTACTTCAGCACCTTGTGGCCGCGAGGACGCCAGAGGTGCTGCTTTCCTAGTGCAGGTGATATTTTAACCTGAGTTAATTATTAAGTTTTTTGTTATGCTGAATGCTAGAATTATGGCTATTGATTTTAATTATAAGCTTAGATGATTACTATGGGAGGAATTCATCCTCTGAGGAAGTCAATAATATCCTCCCACTTGTTACTGATAATACAGGAACAATAAAGGATAGGTTTAACCGAATGTTCCTTACTAGCATTGCCTGGTTATATTTGATTTGGGATTGCCTTGTGACCAGTCTTTATTGAGAATGTATCTTTGGTCTCTCACAAGTTTACAGGTTCAACAAAAACTTTCTGTTGAGGAATACACGGAGTTTGTAGATTTAATGAAGGCATTGAAATCCAAGACCATGAAGGTTATGCCGGTATTGGAGTCGATTGCTAGATTGTTCTCTGCCCCTGGGAGGTTTTTTCTTCTTGAAAGGTATGCTTCTTTCATGCATGCTATATGCCTGTAAAACAATTTTCTTTGTTAGCCAAGCAAATTAGTATCACCTATGAGTTCTTTTCTCTGACGTTGACATTTTGTAAAAAAATTTTAAAATGCAATTGAACATGTGCACCATCGCTACAATATTAGAGTTAATATTTCATTCCCCTCCCAAATAAAAGGTCGAGAGTTCGAATATGTGAGCTTGTTCACATTTCTATTAAAAAAAAAAAAAAAGAGAAATCTAAACTAGCACAAGAGTATTGATAGTGAAACCTAAAGTTGTACATGTTTAATTGACCAAAATCATTGTCAGAATATTTGGGCGCAACCAGGTCTGCCAATAATTTTGGTCTAAATAATGTGCAGCCTAGTTGATTGCGTCCCCTCTTCTGTTTACCTCTAAGTTCTGCTTTAGGCTGTATATGGAGATTAGGTAACTGTTGGTGAAAGAAAGAAAATAAGAGGGAAAACTGCCTTGTTGGGTGATCAAGTTTATAAATTGTACAACCATATGGGAAAATACAACAGTGTCTTCTTTTTCTTATATTATTTTATTTTATTTTTCTCTCCATCATTATTCATTTTTTTTCTTCTGTTCTTTTCTTTTTCATATCCGATCATTAGTTGCCTTTTCCCTCTGATCGTAAACGTTGGTATCTTGCAAGACTTCTGGTTTTTGTGGACTGAGGGCTTGGGCAATCATTTACTTATTCAATTATAAAAACTTGATTCTCAATCTAAATTTCTTATAATTATTGTTTCAAGACTGGTTTAGGGCACTATTAAATATGTTAACATCATAGTGGTTGTGACAGGTTCAAGGACTTCGTCCCACCTAAATATCGTCCTTTATATGAACAACATATCAGATCCAATTGTGCAGCAGATGCCAAATGAAGTAAGGAACTACTGCCTTTAGCATAGCATGTTATCCATTGAATTTTACTGTTCTGCAGAACGTTTTTTTGTTCTTTGTATATACAATCTCTGCTTCTGTGACTCTTTTTTCTTGAACTTATTGGATATCTCAACTTACCAATTTGAGTTATTATCCTGTCATGACAGATCAATGAGGTTGTCGGTGATATAACCTACTATATCATCCTGTTCATTATATTCAGCACAGCAAAGCATAAAGGAGTTGAAGATAGAGCCATTTTCTTATTTTCCTTGTTTGGTGTACATTGTATTTTTTATTCTTATCATTCGAATAAGCTTGTTCTTGTGCAGATGATCCTGTGACCCAACTGCAGGAGTCCCATTCTGTGTCAATTTCATTTTTTGCCCAAAATTCAAGGCATGGTCATGGGCAAGTTTAATATCAAGGAATGATATCTCAAGAGTTCATACATGTAGTCAATATTTATCTGGTGTCATTGAAAATGCAGAATTTAAAGGCAATTATTTTACTTGCCAGCATAAGGCAAGTTTCATGACTCATTTGCTTTTTCATCGATTGATTCATGTTAACATTTATATACGTGTGTATGTATGTGTGTGAGATCTTAAGAGTTCATACATGCAATTATTGTTTATCTGGCGTCATAAAAAAATACAGAATTTAGAGGCAATTGTTTTATCTGCCAACAGAAGGCAAGTTTCATGACTCATTTGTTTTTTCATTGGATTGATTTAGATCAGCAGATATATAAATATATATATAAATAAATATATATATATATGATTTTTTTAAAAAATATTCGTGTTCTACATCTATACTAAGAAAACATTCACTTTTTGGACAAGGCTTATTGCTTACATGCATTAAACAGATCCTGTTGTCCTATTTAATCTTATGAAACAAATTATGATTATCCTCACCACTGGATTGGACCTTAGTGTGGGACATTGTTCAGAGGCAAAAAAGCTTTATTATTATAATATTACACAGTGGATTCAAACTATGAAAAAATTATCTTGTTCCAAATTGAACTTATGAACTTCATTGTTATTGTCAATGATTCCGGTAAACAGATCCCAACCTCTGAAACCGAAGCCCATTATGAACTTCTCTTGAGGCAAGTGCTCTGCATGTGACTCCACATCTCAAGAAACTTCTTTCCAATTAATTTTATCAACTTTATTATCTTATTAGTATATCACACATACCACCCCTAGACTCTTCTATCCTTTTGATTTAATCAAATAGCTATAAAAACGCCAGAACAATTAATGAGTGCTGTTTCGGCTCGCTCATTCATGAAAAATTTTCCAACACAAATAATATATTAATTAATAATGAAAATTATATATATTATATTTTATTCATGCGAGATTCACGTTAATTTTGTCGTTATTTTCATATATCGCATCAAGTTTCATACTATTTCTTCTTCTAAATATATGTTATATATATATATATATATACAAATAAAGCATTTTTTCAAAAAAAAACAAAAAACAAATAAAGTAACACAATCCAGCCTGGAAAGTGACGTCACATCCCCTCCCTCTCTCTAACCGTCCTCCTTCTTGCTGCCGGAACCTCACGCCGGCTAGCCGGAGCCTTCCGGCGAAAACTAACCGTCAGATCAGTGAAGGCTCTAAGTATGTACTTATGCACCGTTCGATCATTGAGCTCCAAGAAGCAGAACAACAGCTCCTCCATGAAGTCCCAATCCAACGGTTGATCCGGGTCCACGTGTCGAGCGTTCACCATGTCTTGCATGGATCTCCGGAAGTCATCGTAAGGGTCCTTAGAGAACGTCATCACCGCCACCCCACCACCGGGCACTACCGGCCCCTGCTCCGACAACGACGACGCCGCGCTCAGCCTCGCCTCCTCCACCAACGAGTTTGAAGCGCCGGGGAACACGAAGAACCTGCCAGAGGAGCGTATGGAGTCCGGCAACGGGTCAGTGAATCTCGGTGACTCGGAGCTGGACTCCGATGCTCCTCCACCGGCGTAGAGTGAGTGAAAATTCTCGTAGAGGAAACGATCTATGTCTGAGAGAGTGGCCGCCTGATCTCGTTCTTCGGAGAGGTCACGGTCCACGGCGAAAGACGGCGTCTTTGGGTACTTACAAACGGAGAGGAGTTTGCTGGCTCCGCTGGAGTTGGGAATTGGTTTCTTTAGTTTGGAGAAATAGATCCTTATGGACTTTTTAAGACTCTTGTTCCTTCCCATGATCTCTTCTTCTTTTTTGCTTTTCAGAAAGAAAGATGGGAGAGGTTGTGTCAGTGTGTACAAGAGGGAGTTGAATATATTTGTTTTATAGTGAAAGAGAGAAAGAGAGAAAGAAAGGAGTTTGAGAAATGAAGGAGATGAGAAGGGTAGAAAAGGAAAGAGAAATCTTCTTCTCTCTCTCTCTCTCTCTCTCTGTGTGTATATATTATTTATATTATAAAATTTTATGGAGAGAGAGATATATAATTAATGGTGATTTAATGTGGAGATATGTTGCATTGGCAAGGGATTAATGGTGGAGGGTTTATATATAACTTTATTAGGGGTGTTTGCAATGCATGTGTGATGTGTGGAGATATCCCTGGAGTAATGTCATATATAAATTGTATTTATGGATATCTGAATTTTTTTTTTTTTTTGGGTACTTTTCCAGCTAATCTATTTAATTGTAATTTGATTAATATAATTTTGTATTTAAAGCGAACAGATTCAGTTTCTTCAAGTTGATTCTTCAGTGAGAGTTATTGCATTAATTTGCAGTGAATCAAACTCATGTATTACAATATCTTTTTATGATGACCTAATTCCTTTTTCTGAAAAGCTTAAAGACAAAGATCATGACTTGTTGAGGTCCATATGAAGTGTGCCTTTAACTTTAAGTAAACGCAGCAAATGTTTGACAATTTCCTAACTTGCATTGCATGGCAAATGCCTGATTAGGTCAATAGGTTCTCATTAATTAGTCTTTGGATCTATAATAAGTTATGAATTTTAGCACATTATCAAGCACATGAATATATGACCCATACTTTCTCCATCATCTTGGTAATCAAATTAATTCACAGGGATACTTTCTGTGAAGACATTTGTTTTTGCTTTTTTCTTGCTTCACTTGATCTTTGTGGTTCAACTACAAACCATTAATTTTCAACAGTACCTCACTTGCAAGATCACAATCTCAATTTCTTAATTAGCTATATATATATAAACGTCTCATGAGATACAACAATTAATGAATGAATTGACAAAGTGCACAAGCTAGCTAGTTCATGCAATTGGTACTTGAGAATTTAAATTAACATGACTCAACTCTAATGAAGAATATAAGTGACAAGCAAAGCCACAAGCATTAGAACATAAGCTATCCCTTGATCAGTAATTGACTTGTTATCAACCTTCCAACAAGTTGTTGTTGATTGCCCATGAGCCATTTGCATCAGCCCAGACAAGAAGAAGAAAGTTAGGAATACCAAAACATGAACTCTCATGGATGAACTCATCATAATTATATAGAGATATATATATTTATGTATAGTAGCAATTGAAGAAGAGCTTGTATTCTAATAATTAGCTTGAGATGGAAGTGATGAATGTTTGTGGATGTATATATAGTAACTGAAAATCAGAGGGCTCTGTTAGTTCAAAGCTGTGTTTGTTTGACTTGGTTAAAGTATATATTAGTGTTGTTGATGTGCGGCTTTGCTCTTGGACTTTATCTGGTTGACTTAGCCAACTTGTTTCGCTTTGTTTGGATGGAAGTGATATGGAGCGGCCTTAATTGGCTGAGACAATTTAATTCTATAATTCTTTTAAAATTTTAATTTATTGCTGATGAATATTTTGAATGAATGTGAATGAACGTAAGAGTTCATGTGATGTGTGAACCAATATGTGAGACAAACATTTGGACAAATGAAATGTTAGAAAGGAACAAATTAAATGAAGGTCTTGGCTAATTAAAACAAAAATTGTGTTTAGTCTCAGTAACTAATTGACCAATTCCTAATCTAATTAAACATTAAACTGGTCTGTATAAGACCCCAACAGATTCATATAATGTTGCTAATCTATCACTTAGTTTTCTAATCATAACTTTCTTCTCACAATAATTTTATAGAATTTTTTTTTTGAAATTTTCATACCTTGTAGAGCGGCTTATATAGCTTTTGTCATAAAAAACCATATGTAATATTCAATAGAATTGTTAAACTACTATAACTAGTGCATCATCATAAATATCTGTTATTTGATATTTTTTTATGGGGCGCCGCTTGTCGCCTTATGTGTGACAACCTCCCCAATTGAATATTTATTAAAATAATTATATTATAATATTTTTAAACAAATTACTTATAATTTAAATGTCATTTTATTTAATACAATAGGTTAAGGTTGCCATATAATGAAATATTATATACTCATGAAACTATTCCGTTAATTAGATTGGGTTATTCACAGAATACTTCTCCTGTTTAAGATTTAATATACTAAGATAAATTAGTTATAACTTACATCGATGTTTTTTTTAAAATAAAATAAACAAATCATAAATTTATTTAAAAAAAATAGACAAACAAACCCAAAACAAGAAAATCCAAAATAAAACACAAATAAATGAGACAGACAAAGAAACAACTGAAAACAAACACAAAGTAGCAGTCATCAGAGATAAAATTCGGTGTTCATTTAGATAATGTTTGCTATAAAACAAATTGTAAATTAAATTCCATGGTAATTGATGTAGTAAGCGTTGAAAAAGATTTGTTAATCTTCACAAGAAAGAGACATGCTATGTACATGCTTCAACCATAATTATGGGCTCAAAATTAAATGGATCCATAGGTTAGTGTCCAAACCATCATATACAAGTACAAACTTTAATTTTTGTATGTTATTATAAGATTTGCACAAGGTTCAGTCATGAACTAGGTTGATCCAATAGTTCAAGCCATAAACTTCATATAATATATTTTAAAAATACATTTATTATTATTATTTTTATATAAAAGCAAATAAATCACCATTCACCAAAACAAATTTTGCAAGGTTATAAAAACTATGAGGCACCAAATCATGAATGATGTTGTGTATGGATCATATACATAAGTAAACGAGTAAATGCGAGAATAGAGTGGAGTGGAGCGACATCATCTGTCCTTTGGGTTGTGGGGGTAACGGCCTGCGATATATATGATACAAAGTTAATTTGTATTTGGTTAAGATTATGATTTAGTAATCTTGTAAATTGTATCCGGATAGGTTTAGGATTTAGATTGGGTTTGTATCCAAATAAGCTTAGGTTTTACCTATAAATTCATATAACACTGATTTTTTTGTCTATATAGAGTGAGACGAATTAATAAGAGGAATACAGCTGCTCCGCTTCCGAGGACGTTGGCATATTGCCAAACATCGTAAATCTTGTGTGTTTGCATTATCTTATTGCTCTCTTAATTTTCCTTGTGGATTCTCTACTTTTCTAACAAATAATCTATGCATAATCTGACTTGAGAGCATTTCAAGGAGTAATTATGATTTTTTTTAAATATTATTGCACTTAAATATTTGTTTGCATTAATTATGAAATTATTAATATAAAAGTTTAATTGCTTTCATTAATTTTGTATTAAATACTCCATAAAACCTTTCATAACCAATTATAGTGATTGAAAAATATTTGTTTTCTGATAGATGTATGCTAGGGAGTTATCAAATCATAAATTTTTTTGGTCAATTTGCAAGTCATAATTGAAACCCGCCATTTATCTTGGATTATATCTAAGTAAATTAGAAAAAATTAAAGATATCAAAATACAGAATATAATTAAATGATGAAAGATATTGAAACTCCAGAAACTAGATGTATTTTTAAAATATGATCTTTGATTTAATTTTTATAATAAGGTATATAAGAGGTTGTGATACCTATTATTGTGTAATTAATTTTTTACCTTTTCATTTCTATTCTATTTTTATTTTTTAATAATTTTTTGCTAGGTATTACTTCATTTGCATTTGCTTTATTTATTTTCTCTTAAAAACTCTTTGCATGATGTTATAATTTCATTAATTAAACTATTTTATTTCAAATTATGGTTATTTATAATATTGTCTTACAACCATCAAAATTGTAAAGAAAAAAAAAACCAAAGCGAAGCAAGAGAATTTGCCTAGTAAGACTAATAACATATATATATATATATATATATATATATATATATATATATATATATATATATGTTTTCAGCCATATTGATGAAAATATATATTAATTAAAAATATTAAAAGTGATCCAATCCTATGAAATTGTAATTAACATATGAAACAATTCAAATTTAATCCCCACTAGATTGTGCCAACATTTTTTTTTTCTGTCAAATGCGATAAATATTGACAAAAGCGTGTATGCAAACTGGGAATTAAACGTTTAATTCTTGCCTCTCCTCACCTGATGATGTGGGTTTGGGTTACAAGTCCGAACTCACAGCTAGAGACCCATTACCATCACTGTATGTAACATGACTTGAATTTCGAACCTTTTGAATGTCTCCCACCAACGCTATTTCGTAGTGAGGCTAATGTTGTTGGACAATAAACCTTTGACAATTACGCCAATATTTTTCCATCATATTTCTCAAACCTTATTATTAATTTACTAGTTCTTCAAAATTAGAAGAAACACAAAATGAACTGAAACTACAAGGAATGATGAGCATAATTAAGTCGAGGTTCATATATATATATTGAAAGAAAAGAATGATTATATCAGTAATCAAATGTGCAACAAATGCATTACATATACAGTTTACATACTTATCCTTAGATATAATCTACAAAATATGAGATACAATGCCGAAGAACTGGGTCTGATAGGTTGTGCTATAATTAAGAGGGGAGAGCAAATGATGAATATTAGTGTGTTCCACTTCCACCGGGGCTTGGATCTCCCGAGATGGTTGGATGAGGTTGCTGAGAAGGCCAGATTTTTTTTTAAACCTTTGAGTCTAGTTAACTAGCTTCTTGTAGTTCCTTTGACCAAATTATATATATATATATATAAGTGTGACTAATAGTTCGAGAAGCATAAGAATATATATATAAGCAATCCCTTGATCAATACTCTTGCCATCAAAATTCGCTGTAGAGTTTGTTGTACTTGGTTGTCACTTGGCCGTGAGTTAATTGCATGAACCCTCATAAGAATAAATTAAGTAACCAGGAATAAAGCATAGACGCTAATGGAACTCATTTTCTCAGCTAGTTTGGTTTAAGAATGAAATATATATATATATATTACTAGTTTATTCAAGAATTATAATGTATATAAGTGCTTTGACTGAACCAAGTCTTGTTTGGCTGATCTTTATGATTAGCAAAATATTGATTTACCAAGTCAAAACCATAACTTGACTAGGTTTGTGAGATGCCTTGAGGGCAGTGAAAGTTTCAATTTCGCTCTCTCCAAACGCTTGCAATATTTTTTTATTTTAATGTTTATTTTTTAGAAGCGAGTTAATTTGTATGTGTGTATTATAAACTAGCACTGCTGCATTAAACAAAAATGAAAATAGAATTAAGAAATAATTATTCTTGATTAATATTTATATGAGCACTTTAAAAGAAAATATAGCCTTTGATTATGTGTAATGAATCATAAAACACAAAGTCCATCTTGTCTTATAATTTAAAGAGTTGCCAGAGGTATTCTCCTATAAATTTTTTCTGCATATTAATGCTCAACCACGTTCACATTATGAATACCTTATTAAGCTCGGACCTACCCTTGTGGTTCATGCCACAAATAAAGATATTGATCACGAAGTTCTAATAAGTTTTTCTTTTTTTCTCTTTGAAATAAGTAAATGAATCATGCATTTTTTCATTCAAGGAATACCAGAAATTTAAAAGCCCTTTTGAGAATGATTTTATGATGAGTGTAATAACAACATTATTTTTTTTTTAAAATAATGTAGATAAACCACAAATTTATTAAAACAAAAAGTAATAATAAA